>NC_042520.1:26104525-26142025 GCF_900963305.1 Echeneis naucrates
ACATGGGAAAAGATAAGCAATATGTGCTTTATGCTGTGTGAACTGAACTGTCTCATTTTATCAGTGTCCTGAACCCCTGAACACATTTTTTTTTTCTTACACAACTTCAAATGCAACAGAATGATTTATGAATGTGTTCTCAACCTACTCCAGGATTGAAGTTGCTCTTAACTTGTACCCAGTCCAGAGGGTTGTTTAATGGGGAGTTTCCAAACGAGGCCACGTAGTGGGGATAGTCTGGTCCTCTCAGAATATCCAAGAGCACCTCAGATGCCAGGGAGCAGTTGGCAATATCCTCTTGCCTGGAGGAAATAGCGAGCTATGACCTCATGTTTCTTCTGAGGAGACCATACATAGACTTGAAGAAAGAAGAGGTACCTTAAGGTGCAGCCAGTCACAGAGTCCAGACCAAACAGGACTGGGGAGCGTTGATGGGCACCATGCAGACAGTCCTGGTCTTCAGCACCATGGAGAAGAGACAGTGTGTCTCTGAGGTTGATGCTTCTGACAATGACAGTGAAGTCAGTGGTTAAGGATAAATCATGGTCCCTGTAACAGTTCAGACAACCCCCCCAGGAAAATGAAATCAAGTCAAATCAGATTTATTTGTACAGCACCAAAACATAAAGTTACATTAAGGCACTCATCTTACCTATAGAGCAGGTCTAGATCAAACTCTTTATACAATTATTTAAAGAGACCCAACAGAGGTGCTCAGTCCTTCCCCCACCCGTCTAGGACTATAGCAGCATAGCTAAGGAGTGAGTGAGCGAGTTTGCATGTTCTGCATGGGTATAGGTTAACTGGCAACATTAAATTGACCGTAGGTGTGATTGTTTGTCTTTATGTGTTGGCCCTGCGATGGACTGGCGACCTGTCCAGGGTGTACCCCGCCCCTCGCCTAATGTGTGCTGGGATTGGTTCCAGCAGCACCGTGACCTGGAAACGGATAAAGCGGATGAAGATGAGTGACTGAGTGAGTGAGCTGTCATATAGTCTGGTCTTGAAAACTGCTAAAGAGTCCGTCCCCAGACTGACACTGGAAGTTGGTTCCATAGAAGAGGAGCCTGATAACTGAAAGATCTGCCTCCAGATTTACTCTTGGAGACTCTAGGAACCACAAGTAAATCTCCATCTAGAGAGCAGAGTGGCCTACTTGGACAATAAGGAACTATGAGCTCTCTGAACTTTGTATGCTAAAAGAAGGATTTTAAATTCTATTCTATATGAATTTTACCAGCAGCCAATGAACCAGCTATGACAGGAGAGATGTGATCCTTTTTCTTGTTCCTGTTAATATATAAAATGTGCAGCATCTTAATCATCTGAAGGCTGTTCAGAGATTTGTTTGGACATCCAGATAGTAATGAGTTACAGTAGTCCAGCCTAGACGTTATGAATGCATGGAGTAGTTTTCTGCATCCTCTTGAGAGAGCATGTTTCTGATTTTCATAATGTTTCTCAGGTGGAAGAAAGTAGCCCTACTGACTTGTTTTATGTGAGGGACAAAGGACATGTCCTGGTCAAAAGTTACTCCAAGTAATGCTGTTCAGACTGATTAGATGATTAGATAGCGTTTCTCTGAGGTGCTTAGGGCCGAGTACAATAACTTCAGTTTTGTCAGAATTTAGGAGTAAAAAATTATGTGTCATCCAGACTTTTATCTCTTCAAGACATGTCTGCAGTCTGAGTATCTGACTAACTTCATTCAGCTTGATTGATAAATACAATTGAGTGATCTCTGCATAACAGGGAAATTTGATGCTGTGTTTCCTGATAATGTTGCCTAAAGGAAGCAGATAAAGGGTGAAGAGGGTTGGTCCAAGTACTGAGCCCTGTGGGACTCCATAACTTCATGTTCCAGTCTCTGTAGTAAAATGTTAGAATCTATGGTGTCAAATGCAGCACTGAGATCTAAGAGGATAAGTATGAAGGCTGATCCACTGTCTGAAGCTATTAGAATATCATGGGAGACTTTAACCAGTGCTGTTTCTGTGCTATGATGGGCTCTAAATCCTAACTGAAACTCTTCAAGCAAACTGTTCCGTTGCAGATGGTCGTGTAATTGGTTTTCTACTGCTTTTTCAATTATTTTAGAAATGAAGGGAAATTACTCACTCATGACATTAATGACTAACTCTATATCTGAATCAGGCAGGTAAAGGATATTCTGCTGCTCTTATTCCAGACACCAAGGGAAGTCCAACTCCATAACCTGGGTTTCCACTGAGGGGGATGGGTGCCTGATTGTGGTCCTGCTGTTCAAACACAGAGCAGGACTCAGTCTCATCAGTGACATCTTTTCAATAAATCAGCATAACAGAGTTGACCTAAAGTAAAAAAAAAAAAAAAAATGGAATGTGGAATGTGCACAATTTATGACGAGCAAGCATTTTTTTCACTGCTGGTGATAGATTAGCTTCCTTAAGTATACCGTGCAGAAACATACATCAGACTCTCTTAATTTTTGGGACCAAGTGACAAAAGGTTGCCAATCCTGACCAGTCCCTTCTATCCATGCCCAGCAATTCTTGTTCTTAAAGCCTTTGTGTACTTGACCTTCGTTCAGTTTAATAAACTTGCCATCAATTCCTTAGCCCATGATGCATAGACAACATGCAGGGGCGCTGCCAGGAATTTTCTATCTCATCACCACCATCTGTATTTATAGATGTCATTTAATGGCCACAATTCAATCTAAATGAAAGCATCTCGCTGGATTATTTTATTATTGCCTGTACCTTTAATACAGTTATGTATTAAAGGTACAGAGTTATGCTACTCACTGCTTCAAACTGCCCAACATCCAGTGCACACTGTTCTTTTAGTTTCATAGTAATCATTATGTGGAAAATTAATTAATGCTTGAATTACTGTCATTAAAAATAGTAGTAAAAATAGTCAAAAAAAACAGTTGTCATTAACACAATGTTGCTCACCTTGTTCTTTGGGCACAATTAATTTATTTTGAGTATCTTGCTATTTATATTCCTGCACTGATTAAACATTGGTTAAAAAGGAGTGAAACAAAGGCTAATCTGTGGCATATTTCACTATGGACATCAAGATTAGAGGTTCATTTCTCTCACTGACAGATTCAAGGCTGTGACCTATCTTTGAGAAAAATAGGCTCACATACTGACACCCTTTCCTTTGCCTCTCCTCTCTCTCCTTTCTTTTTTGAAAATGTGACTCTTTTAATGTTAGGCAGCATGATGACTGAAGCCTACTTCTGCCTATCACACACAGTTTGCAGCTTTCTGTTTTGCACAAAAATTAAATTTTTAATCTGAGATTTAGCATCTTTTTTAAACATCTTCTGTGGGCTTGTAGAGGGAACTGAATTCAATTATTTTTAAAGGTCCCACATTTGAAGAGTTGATATCCATAAGAAGATATATTTCTACATTTTAGAAGCAAAAAAAGCATCTCACTTTTACATCCTCTCTGTCAGACCTCTCTCTGGAGATTAGAAACAACAGCTCAACGAGTCATTCAGAAGAGAGGTTCAGAGGCTCTGTTCTTGACATTCAGACACAGTACGATTTCCTGATCTCAGAAAACTTGTGGTAACATGCCATGATTCATCAATGATGTAAAGTGACAATACCTGTATAAAGATGATCTGAAAGTCCTGTTTCAGGGGCAGTGCTGCTCCACGGACAAATCCCAGCACCAAGGACACAGATGCGTTCACTATGTGACCTTCTGGACTGTACCTCATCACATATTCAACCTGAGGAGGCCACAATACCAATAAATGATTTGTTAAAGCATGAAATAATTTTAGCTCAAAGAGCTCATAGTTTCCTATTGTCCCAATAGGTCCCAGTAGGTCCCTTCGTTCAATGGATGTAGGTTTACTTGTGGTTCCTAGAGTCTCCAAAAGTAAATTAGGAGGCAGAAGGGAGGCAGATCTTTCCGTTATCAAGTTCCCTCTTCTATGGAACCAACTCCCGAGTATTGATCCAGGCAGCAGATTATGTTGCAATTTTAAGATCAGGCTGAAAACCTTCCTTAATGACAAAGCCATTAGTTAACAAGTTCAGGTTTAATTTCTTTTTTTTTTTTTTTTTACCACCACCACGGGTGTACAATACAGCATTACATTTGTCTAACTTTGTCTCTTCCTGTTTGGTCCCTCCTGTCACTGTCCTATAGGTACTGAATCATCTCTGCTGCAATAGTTACCATTACACACTACTACTCACTTCCAATTGTAACTTCTTTTTCTTCTTCTCTTGTGCACATTTAGTGCTACCAGGTTACAATCACTTAATGTTTCGTATGTATTTTCCATGGGATCTTCTCTTTTCCTGCTCTTCTTCTTTCTCCATCCCTCTACCAAGTCCCCTCTCCTCTCCTTAATGCTCACTCTGTGTTTCTCTCTCTGGGCCTCTTTAACAACATCCCATAGATGCTGGACTGAATAAGATTTGGAGAATTTGGAGGCTCGATTACAAGGACAAAATGTTCATTTGCTGCCTGATCCCACCCACTGACAGGTGCCAATTCAACCAGATAATGACTGTTTACTTCAATATTAAATGGAAGATTTATAATAGCGTGAATTTCTCCATTGTGGGACAATAAAGGAAAATCTAATCTAAAGTGATAAATACACGTTTAATCGTTTAAACTCAAATTCTGGACTCTGATACTTACCTTCAGAACCACATTGGCACAGAGATCTAGGTTCAAGAGAATAGGACTTAGGTCTTCTCCTGCAGTCATCCTCACCTCAGTCTGAGTCTGGTCTAAAGACTGCAGGATAACTGAAGAGACCTCCAAAGGAATGACCTACATCAGAGACACAGTTTCATCCCGTTTTAGATTTATTTGTATGTGCTGGCTTCAAATGGGGACAACAGTTCTCTTTGTTGTTGGTTTTACTTGACCATTTCATCCCATATGTCAAGCCCCATGGAAAAAGCCTTTGTGTAATCCTTAATTCCAAGCACGGTCTTGATAAACATGTTGCCTTTGTTGTTAAAAGTAGTTACTTTCAGTTAAGAAACAATTTCTACACAAACAAATTCTGCCTTCCATCACATGGAGAAAGTTATTCATGCCGTCATCACAGTTTGACTGGACAATTGCAATTCCCAATACTTAGGTCTTTCATTGTCTTCCATAGCTCACTTGCAACCAGAATTCAGCAGCAAGGATGTTGAATGGTACTGAGTATACCGCCATAGTCTTAGCCTACCTTCATCGACTTCTTTTTCATCTCTGAATTCAATTCAAAACACTGTTGATCACCGATAATGCTCAATAGTCGGGCCGCACCTTGCACTCCAAATCTTATCCTCTTGCATTCTATCCCTTGAGCACTAAGATCCAAAAACTCATCCCTTTTACAGTCACATTTAAAAATGAGAGGTGATAGGGGTTTTGTAGTTGCTGCTCTAAAACTGTGGAACCGGTTTGCTTTTCACATCAGATTGTGCTTTCTCCATCAATATTTTCAAATCTAGCCTGAAGACAAGTTTTAATTACTGGCCTATTTAAACATAGTTTAATCCTGTGTTTAAATGTATTCTTGATAATGTGCTATAGAAAAATATTTTGACTTGACATACATACAGATTCAGCTGAAAACTTTTCAAAACAATATCTGACTTAAAAACACATTATGGCCATTGTGTATTTGCACTGTACAAATCTGAAATGTGTATCAGTGTGATTCATTCTGAAACATGATAATAAGGATCATCATACTGCATACACTACTCAATAAACATGTTTTTTCAGAATGGATATGACACTAATTCAGTGCCACTCAAAGTGTGGGGCGCGACCCACCGGTGGGGAATGGAGACAGGTGTGGCGCGACAAGCGGGAGGAAATTTTCAATTTCTGGGACTGAGTGTGAAAACACTGATTGACGTCAGGATGATAATTGCAGCGGCACAACAAGGTAACCGTGAGCAACATGGATAAATTTGTGACGCAAACCACAAAAGAGCAAGCACCATCAAACAAACACACACAAACACACACACACAAACACACAAGACAGACTGTTGCTTCTCTGAAAACGAAATACAGATCTCAGCTCAACATTGAGCATTACTTGAGAGGGGCAGTTCCATGCCTGCAACCCCGTTTTGAGAGGACGTGCAGTGCAAACAGGCACATTGCAGCCACTAATATAGGGAAAGTTCTCGTTTTTGTTTATTGCACAGATCGCAAATGAAACACTATTTCATTATTTGACTACTGTACTTTTTGTTTTTGATTCAAGATATCACTCTTATTTTCTTTTTGAACTTGGTTTTGATGTTTTATAAAATGAAATGTATTTTGTCAAGATTTTTGTTGGTGCGACAGGGTCAAGTTGTTCAAAGTGGGGAGTGACCAGAAAAGTTTGAGAACCGCTGCACTAACTGATTAGTTCCCTTTTCCTGGTAACAGAGTGAGAAACATTTTTCCGTTTTTGCATTGCAGAGTTTCAACTGTATGGTAACTTGATGGGCAAATGTTTTCTGGCTTCTGTTCCTTGCACAAAAGAAATTTCGAAGTGTCTTGCAAAACTTTCTGGTTCCTCAGTTATCTCAGATGATCTCAGAATGCCAACACTTTGCTCGGTAGCAGTATGGGACTTAAAGGCTTGATTGCATTAAAATAAATTGTTCGGTGTACTATCACAGATATGTGTGTCAGCAGATGAGAATGATGTACCACCATGGAGGGACTGTAGATGGATATATGAATGCATCAACTTACATCAGATGTATGAGAAGCTTGTTATGAAACTCCATCAACCACCTGGTCATGTGGTGACTTATACGCCGTACATTATTATTACACTGAGTAAAATGGTCAATTCTATCTAATGACTGATTGACTAACTAACTAACAACTAACTAGCTAACAAGGCCAACGGCTGACTAATTCACTGACTTAATGAATGAATGACTTCCTAATTAACTAACTATTTGACTGATTAGCTGGGTGTTTCCAGACTTATACATAGTGTGAGTACTTACTTCTGCATCTTTATCCTTGCCCTGTATGGAAGGTGAAATATTGTTAAACGTCTTTAAAATTAACTGAATTAATCTGCATATTAGCAACTTCTTCATCTTTTAGCATTTGAGATAAGCTGATTATTTACTTTTCATAAAAACATCTAAATATTAATATTTACTTTCATTTGTTCTATTTATCTTATCCCAGCATCAACCTCACTAGTATCTGATGACTAATAGATTATTTAAGAGACAAGCAGAACGCATTGGACTCACAACACAAAGCTGGATGTTACTATAGGTATGCAGGTTTAGGGCTGGTGAGGTGCTGCAGTCCTGGTCCAGGACAAGACGCCGTGAACAGGCACTGCTCTGATCCTTCAGGAACACTGTCAACACAAAAGTTAACAATTATACTATAAAAAATAATAATAAAAAAACCTGTTTGTGTACACTTCCCAACATATCTGCATGATAGGAAAACTGTTTCTTTCACTAACAACAAAAACAACAGGAAACCACTGCATATAACAATAATTAAATTATCTGAACAAAAAGGAATAGAAGGAAATATTTTCAGTTATTTTTTTGGCAATATTGCTGAATCAGTTTTCTGACTGTTAGTTGTAGATGCTGTTCATCAGTAGTGACCTTGAGTTGTATTTACCTGCAGGACTGGTGTCAACACATTCAGCAGTGACACCAGGAGATGACAGCCAAAACAGACCTCTCTCTCCTCTTTCCCCTGCTGTCAGGATCTCATCCCCAAACTGAAAACAAAACAAATATCTGGTCTAATGGAAAGTCAGCAAATAGTTATAGAAACAGTCAATGGTAACTGCATGAGCAGAGATGCACCTGGTATCCAGGTAGGTCCTGGACCTCTGCAGTGGGCATCTGACCTTCATTTTCCTCCAAGTCAAACATAAAGCTGGTGAATTGTTTAAATAAAGAGTCAAAGCTGCTGTCGGTTAGAAGAGCAGTTGATGGATGAGAAAATCCATCAAATCCACCTAAACAGACACAAAAATCAGCACCTGAGATAGACTTGTAAAAAGAAAACCTGGTATCATGAAGTAATTAAAGATATTATTAGTGGTCTAACCCTCACCCGATGAGGAACTTCTTACACATTAATTAAGTCTAACTCTACTAACTAAAGTACTCCAACTGACTTACTGTTTTGTGAGTGAATGCAGAAAATATCATAATTGGTTTCCTTGGTGACAGACACTTCTAGATTTGAGTAACCATTTATGGTGCTCGCCAAAGAGTATGACACCACATCATGGCTGCAGAGCTGCTGGTTGACACTAGAAAAAGAGAAGTACGAACATAGAGACTGAGCTTTATCATGTATATAAATGATGTTACCTTTATGTGATGAAATAATGATTTTATCAGAAATCTAGTTAAAAATTAACAGTGTAAATTTAACAAATTTTTTTTGGCTAATTTACAAGTACATTGTACTGATACTGGAATTGGCTCAAGCACCTCCCCCAGAACAGAAATGGATCTTCTGTGATCAAAGCTCACTCAATACTTTCTCTATATTGCATTCTATTTTTTCTTTTTGTTTGTTTTGTTTTGTTTTGGGTTTTTTTTCCAGAATGGATGTTTTTGCTGCTTGCCACATAATAGTTTTACTGTTTATTGTTATGGACATTAGATCCATTCTTATATCTACAGAGGGGAGGCCACCAACACCACAAGCTGTGTTTCAGTGACTTAACACTCACCTGAATGTGAGCATGGAGCAGTCAGTGAACACAGTCCCCTCCTCACCACAGTCTCTATCACAGCAGCAGTTCATGTCACACATACCTCTGTGCCAGTCACAGGGACACATCATGATGACTGCTCAAACACACATCCACACACACAGACAAACACAGGTTTAAGGTACACGAATAGAGCCTGTTTATCCAACTGCTGAAAATTTCTCTGAAAAACTGGAAATAAACTGATTTAAACGTAGCCACGTTTAACTAATATTTACATAGACACAGACTTTTTAAGCTGCAGTTTTGATTTATGTAGTGTGTCACTTGCTTAAACAAGCGCTGCGCCTCACTGTCACAGCCTACTACCGCAGACACTTAAAGAAGAGCTGAGCTGGATTGACACTGAGGATGCGTTAACCCTGTGGTTAACTAGTCTACCACTAAAAATGAGCTAACCCAGTGGTTAACTACAGTCTAACACTAACCCACATTACCTTTAGTGGCAGGAGTGAGCAGCGGGCCGGAGGCGAGCAGCGTGTCGGCGGGAAGTTTGTCTTGTTTGGGCTCTCCGTGGCTGTCGTTGCTAGGTGATGGTTCTGTCACTTCAGGCTCTGAATGTTGAGGGCTTGCATAAATGTCCGTTATGCTATCGATCACATTCCGGTCCCCGGAGGCTAGCTTGTTAAACAAGTGGCTACTTATGTTTCCTGTAGCCGCTAAATTAAATGAGATGAATAAACAGACGAGATCTACGGATCTTGTCACCGAAGTCGCCATATTTGTTTTAGTGTTGCTAAAACTGTGGGCGCTTCTTCTATGAGGTTTTAAGGCAGCTGGCATCCTGTTAGTGGTATTACTGCCATCTACTGGAACTAGTTTGATCTATTATTTAAAGTCTCCTCATCAATCTGTCTAATGAGAAATTCAAATAAATATCTCCGACCTTGCCCTCTCTCACCACACTCAAGAATACTTTTAAGACCTGTCCCTATCAGTCCAACTTTTCCCATCCCTGTCAACATGTTCCGTCTTTCCTGAACATATCTCTTATAATTAATTATAACATGTTCTAATGTTTCAGCTTGTTGACAGATATCGCACACAGCAGTTGGATGTTTTCCAGTGATATATAGTGTCCCATTTAAATGAATATGTCCTATTCTGATTCTACTCATTGTTAACATGTGTCTTCTATTTCCTCCTCTGTCTCTCTCAATATCCACTCTATTTTGTATTGTATGAAGATGTATTCCCTTTGTTTCCTGATCCCAGTATTGCTGCCACTCAACATTGATTTTCTTCCATATAATACTCATTCCCTTTGATTCAGAGTTTTATTCTGATGTCTATTGTTTCTTTTTTAACAGCTTGCTTAGCCAGTTTATCCTCTCTTTCATTTCCAAAAATGCCCATGTGTGCAGGGACCCAAATGAATATGACCTCAACTTTTGAGTGTACTGCCATTACTTTTGAGTCAATGAGTCACTACAAATCAGGGCTCTTTCCTTTTTAGTTTGCTTAATCCATTCTAGGGCCATCCAGATAGCGTATAACTCCACTGAATATACACTTAAATAATCTGATGTCCTGCTCACTGCAACTCTGTGGCTAGGATTGCAGATCTGGCACTATCAGTTTCTGGATCTTTAGATCCATCTGTATATACCTGAAAATATTGTCTATATTTACTTTCTGTATAACTGTAAAACTCATTAACTAGGTCCAAACTGTTCTTTCTTTGTCTTAACTGTGAGTAAATTTAAATCTACTATCAAAAGTTTTAGCACCCACAAAGGAGTCACAGGCCACTCCACTGTCAGACAGAACTCCATTCCATATATCCCCAATTCTTTTGCTGTTGTGTCTTCTATCCACCCAAAACTTGATTTTGCAGTTCTTTCTCTTTCCCAGCAAGTTTTCAGTACCTTTTTAGTTGGATGATTATCACTATGCCCCAGTAACTCCCTCTAAGCTGCTTCTTGCATAAATACAATGGCATTTCTCCTGCCTCCACTTGCAGGGCACACGCAGGTGATGTTCTCACTGCTCCATACACACTCTGAGGGCCTGGGCCTGTATCACATCCAAGCCACCAAGCACCGTCTTTGCTGCAGATCTATACACCACACTCCCATAATCAACTCTTGATCTAATTAACGCTACATACACATATTTGGAGGACACTGCATCCTCTCCCCAGCCCATCTCTATCAAACATCTCATTACAATTATAATGTTCTTCCGCTCATCAACAGTACTTTGAATGTGTTGCCTCCATGTTAATCTAGAATCTAGATAGATTCCTAAAAACTTGAATGACCCCACTGTCTCTAAATCAACTCCATATAGTTTTACCAGATTGCGTTCCTTGTAAAGAACATAACAGTCTTAAAATGAAAACTTAAAATTCCATTTACTTTCCTACACTTCAACTTGATTTATTCCTTCTTGCAATTTGTTAGCTACATAATTCTAACTCTACATAATTTCTGCCTTCTGCCTTCCCATGTCCAGTCATATATTGACTAAAAATGTAATTTATCATAACATTGAAGAGTAAAGGACTAATCACACTTCCTTCAGGAGTCCCATTCCCAAGTCATATTTATTGGAAATGTCGGATCCTATTTTTACCTGAATCATTCTTTTACTCAAAAAATCTCTTATCCAATTAAAAACTTGACCTCCCACTCCCAGTTTATGCAGTTTAATCAGAAGCCCCTCCTTCCATAGCATATCATGTGCTTTTTCCGCATCAAAGAAAACTTCTGCTAATGTTTCTTTATTAATTTATGCTTTCCTTATTTTGTACTCTAGACACAATATAGGATCCAAAGTACCACATCCTGCCTGATTGTCCTTTCCAGCACCTTGGAGTAAACTTTCCGAGGGAGGCTGAGTAGTGTGATGCCTCTATAATTGGCACACATCCTCTGACTCCCTTTTTAAGAAGCAGGACCACCACCCTGGTCTGCCACTCCTTCGGCACGACCCCGATCCCAACACAATGTTGAAGAAGCGTGCCATCCATGACAGCCCCTCAACACCCAGAGCTTTCAACATTTCAGGAAGAAGGCCACTTTATTGACACTAAGTTTTGTTTGTTTCCTCTGTCATGCATTTCATTTCCAGTCTCATTTCCTTCATGTTCTCTGTAAGTCTCTGTATAGCCTTGGACATACCTCCCCCTTCTGATATGGAGTGCACCATGGCGGTTGCACCCCCTCCAGGTGAGGTGTGCCATTCTTGGGTGTTGACATAGTGTGCCATTTCACTTTGGATAGCTATGATCAGCCTCCTCTAAGTCAGTAGACCCCTGCTCATGACGCTTAGCGAGCCCCGCCAGGAACCAACAAAACTTTTCTGTCTTGGCTTTATCACCATAGCATGGGAAGGCTTTGTGCGCTAGAGTGCTTATGTTTGCAGCATAAACATCCAAACTCTCTCCTGGAGTGCGATGGCGAGAGATTAGCTGTGAAACAGCCTTGAAAAATTTCTCTTTAACTGCAGGATAGTCAGCCTGTATGGCTGCTGGCAAGCTGTTCCACAGGAGAAAAGCAGCCTTCATCAGCCGTGTTGGCAAAAGTCTCACTAGTTCATAGTCATGATCACCTCCGGTGCCTCCCACGAGTGCTGTCCCAAAGTCGGAATTAATGCGAAGACAAGTAGACCGGGTGAGGATAAACACTTCTTTATTCAAGGATCGTTGGAGAGCATTACATGCAAGCGCTGTGTGTGAAAATGCTCTGAACAACAAAGTGAGGTCCCCGTCTTTTGTACCCCCTGGATCCCCCTATGCTCTAGTTTATCATCCTATTATGGAGTTGTTTTTCTGTGTTCAAATGACAGTGAGTCTCTCAGTTCTCGGGTCGCCCCCCCATTTTTCTTGTTCAGAGCAGTTTTCTCAAGGCCATGATTACATAGGCTGTTCTGCTTTACTGTCACACTACCAGATTATGATTCAAACATTTTATATGAATTCCCCACAATGTACAACACCACACGGGAACATTACTGCAGGGTCGCTACAGTACATACAACAGTCAGCAAAAATCAATCAAAAAATCAAACTTTACACAGAGTTCGAAAAAAAAAATATCTATAAAAATGGAATAATTAACAGTCTGTTGATTAAAAAAGTCTGTATCGCAGTGCATTTGTAAATATGTATAGTGTAAGCATATAGTGTCATATTTTCAACTTTTTGTGCAATAGTGATTTCTATGCCACCCCCAAATTATTTGAGTTCATCCTGACCACCCCACTGAACATTTTCTGGCTCAGCTACTGACTTTATAGATAAGAAAATAACAAACGGACAAAGACAATGACTTTCTCCGGGAGGCTGCGCGCTCTCTCACTTTATTTTTTTTTTCCCGAGGCTCACCCCGCATCCATCACGACTGTTCGCACACACAGAACTTCCGGTCTTTACCTTTCAAAGTAAAACTCTGAACTATACTCAGAGCTGCCATAATAAGGAAAATGATTGCTTAACACAAACATAGGTTACATTATCATTATATTATTATCACTATCATTATGTTCATCCATTGTCATGCATACCACTCACAGACCACACGCATGAAGTTCTTCCAATGCATGAACAACCAAGACCTTCAGTGTTTCTGGTTGAGATGTTAAATCTTTAAATAATTACTTAAATGTGTCATTAATTATTTAAAATGGGAAATAAATAATTAAATGTGTCAATTAATTAAAATACCAGTTCATGTAATGTAAAAAATATATATAATTATTTCACTGTTTTTATTTCATGGTCCTGTTGCAGAGCTTCATGAATTAATTTTATCTGTCAGACTTACCCATCAAAGCGAGTGGGCGGGGCTAACATGAATTGAGTCTCATTGATTATTTTGGTCAGAACCCGGGAAGTTTTTTGAAACATGGCGGTTACGGAGGATGTGCTTCTACTTCCTCGTGAGTTGGTGATAGACATTTTAGACCTTGCAGAGTATGTGGAAGCAGAACTGCCAACACGGAGCATGTAGCATCTAACGCAAAATAATTTATTGAAGTAGTTGGCGTTATTTCAGCACTTTCAAACCAAGATATTGACCACAGAGTGACTGCAAACTTAGAAGTACTCCACCGCCTCGCTGGCACCAGGGCTCAGACACAACACACACAAGGACCTGGAGCACCACATTCTTTCTGGTACACTAGCTTGTGAAATTGCAGCAATCTTTGGAGTTTTAACAAAGACTATTAGGATTGGCATGCAGCAAAGCGGTCTAAGGTATTTACACAAAATTCATAAGTTTTCAGTTTATGGATGGATGGTCTTGTCCGGATATTACGCCTAGTCTAACACTACTCATTGTTAATGTATTTTTGTTCTTTGTTGTTTGTTTTTTCTGCAGAAAGACAGACCAGACCTCTGAGACATGACGTGTGAACTTTGGCTGCTGGTTGCAGTAAGCGTGTTACATCATTTCCGGTGACTGGTGGTTGTGCTCTGTGTCACCTCTTCTGTTGTCTCTGCTATTCTTTCCTATTCACGCGATTAATCTGACAGCAAACTTATCATACTAACACTGACATAGAACACAATATCTCTCCCCTTTTTCAAGCTTATAGCCAATACTGTCAAACTACAGCATTAGCAATGGCTTGGAGCGCTCTCTCTCCACTTTCTCATCTCCTCTCTTGTACTGTGTGCCTCATGTCTAGCTATTCTTCTGCTTCCTTTTATGATAGCACCTCTTGTAATAGATGCAGGAAGATCATTGAAATGGAGGTGAAAACTAGCGAGTTAGAGTCGCAGCTCCGCATCTTAGCTAGGCCAGCCAATGCTAGTGTAGCTAGCCGCCCCCCTGTAGCCAGTGCGGGCTGACCTAGACCAGCTCCTACGGCATACAAGAGTCCCCTCCCCCCAGCGGCTCCTGAGCAGCCGGGATTTAGTCAGGGTGGCTGGGTGACTGTCCAAAACAAGAGGCATAGTCGTAGTGAGCAGCTCCTCACTCACCACCAACCAGTTCACGTTTCCAACAGGTTCTCCTCACTCAGCAACACACCCGCTGAAAAGCAGACTCTAGTGATTGGTGATTCTATTCTGAGGAACGTGAAGTTTGCGACTCCAGCGGCCATAGGTAAGTGTATTCCGGAGGTCAGAGCAGGTGACATCCAGTCTTATCTGAAACTGCTGGCTAAGGATAAATGTAAATATGGTAAAATTGTTATTCACGTCGGCAGTAACGACACCTGACTTCGCCAATCGGAACTCACAAAAATAAATGTGGAATTGGTGTGCAAGTTTGCCAAAACAATGTCGGACACTGTAATTTTCTCTGGCCCCCTCCCCAATCGGACCAGTGATGACATGTACAGCCACATGTCATCATTTAACCGCTGGCTGCCGAGGTTGTGTCCCGAAAACAATGTGGTCTACATAGATAACTGGAAGACTTTCTGGGGGAGACCTGGCCTGATGAGGAGAGATGGTGTCCATCCCACTGTGGATGGGGCTGCTCTTATATTTAGGAATATGGCAGATTTTATTAGAAAGCTAAAACTCTGACAGCCCTGAGTCGAACATGCTCCTTTGTGCCTCAATCAGATCAGTTTCCTGCCGAGAATAGAATAGAGTCTCTGTCTATGTTTAGGTCTATAGAAACTGTGTCTGTGCTAAAAATAAAAAATAAAAACTTAACTGAAATCAAAACAGCCACAAATTTGATCTCAAATAACACTGCAGTAAAATGTGAACTGTTAAAAATTCAATCACTAAATCTCTACTAGTTAATCAGAATCAGGAAGGTCACGTGATTACGGACAGGTGAACATGGCGTTTTAGTGAGATTGGCTCACCAAACCAGAAAGACTTCATTTTAAAACAGCTCAAATTGGGCAGTATTTGACAAGAATATACCGGACTGTATTACCCAAAGGGACAACTAAAGGTCGGGCAACAAGACACACAGGCAAAACAAAGAAATTAAAGAATACAGATATGAGTGCAGCGGAGACTCACCTGTCTGACGGAGACGCGAATGAGGAAACTCCGGTATGGGCAAAATGTTTGATAAGTCCTTTCAAAAGCCATCAATCTTCAATGGATACCAAACTTGAAGAGATTTACACAGCAATCAAAGCCCCTAAAGACTTTAATGCAGTTCAGCACAGAGCGCATAACCAATTTGGAGGAGAATTTTGGAAAAGAGAACACTCTGGTTGAAGAACTATCCAAGAAAGTTTCAGCACTCTACTAGCGGGTTGATGACCTTCAATAACACAGTAGGAGAAATAACATCAGAATAATTGGCCTGAAAGAGGGAGCTGAAGCGGATGATTTGATGGGGATGCTGGCCCGTGTATTTCAACTCATACTGGGAGAGAGCGCACGGCACCTGTGTGTCCACTAAGTTCTCGGCCTCGGCCGGATCCAGGGGCTCCACCTTGCAACATCATTGTGCGTCTACTGAGATGGAGTGATAAACAGAAGATCCTAGCTGCAGTGAAGAAAGGGAAACCTCTCTCCTGGCAAGCCTTTTTTTATTCGACAAGATCTATCAGTGGAGGTGCGGAGACAACGAGCAGAATACAATGGCCTAATTCAAGACCTTAAAAAGAGGGGAATAAAATTTGGAGTAATGCAAATGCAAGTAATGGCCGCCTGGTTGTAATCATGGATGGAGAAAAGATTACTTACAACAACCCTGAACTGGCACGGACGGAGCTGCAGAGAATGATCCCCTTCTTTTGTTCACTGACATAACATAGATTTTTGTGACCTCGATCAGTTTAATATTTGAATCAATTTAGGGGCAGCTATTTGTTGCAAACAATCGGGACATTTTCTTTTTTTTAATTTGTAACTCTATCATGTGTCAGAAAACATTCGTTACAAACCAAAAAATAGCTCCTCTTTCAGTATTTTGACTGTTTTGGATAATAAGTTTGCAGTCGTGATTTCTCATTTAGGCATAGTCTATCTAGCCTACTTTTTGAGTGTCTTCTTTGTATGAAATCCTACTAATCGAAATGGACATGGTCTGGTTATCAATTATACTGCGCCTACACCCAACTATCACAGACTGAAGATGATTTGGACTTTTATCTTATTGTCATCTATGTTTTATGGGTCTTTGTGTGTTTCCCCCCTTTTACTGGTAGTGCATGTTCCTTAACTACTTCAAAAGGGTTTTCCTCCAATTAAATCTATTAAATATTGTTAATTGCTATGAATAAAATTAAAGTAATTTCTTGGAATAAAAATGGAATGCAAAAGATTTAAAGTTCTATCCCACCTAAAAACTCTTGAATGTGACATAGCACTGTTACAAGAGACACATCTCTCCAAAGAAGAATCTTTAAAGTTAACACAACGTTGGGTGGGACAAATGTTCCTTTCTCCAGGTACAAGTGCCTCAAAAGGGGTTTGCATTCTTATGTTTAGAAAAAATTTGTTTACAGTTTTGGATGTGATCACAGATAAGGAGGGAAGATGGGCGATGGTCTCAGGAGAACTGGAGAGTAATAAAATTGTTTTGGTGAATCTATATGCTCCAAATCAGACCAGCTTTTTGTCCTCAATTAATGTGTTGCTGAGCCGAGCATGAAGGGATGTTTGTGCTTCATTTGGGGAAGTGTTTGCAGGTGGGCAGGGGACAAGTTCAGGTTCATGGGTTCGTGTGCAGGTTTTACCTCAGGTTACAGGGGATGTTCTTTGTGTGTCTTGTTAGCTATGTCACTATAGCTTCAGTGGGAAATTTTAATGATTTAATTAAAACAAGGAATATGGTGGAAATATGGCATCTGACTCATCCTACAGATAAGGAGTTCTCTTTTTATTCTCATGTCCATAAGTCTTACACTAGGATCGACTACTTTCTGATAGCTTCTGAATTAATACCTAGTGTTACTAACTCTACATATCATAATATTTTAATATCTGACCACAGCCCAGTTTGCTTCCTGTGCATGAAGAAGTTTATACATTTTCCCTCTCATCTGCTGATTACAGTAAGATCTTGAAATTGAAATACGAATATAACACCATTCTTCATAAATGTGTTGGTAGTCTTTTATATAAAATTAAACAGAAATATTTTGAATTGAGAATAATAATAATAATAATAATAATAATAATAATAATAATAATTGAGATAAACCAGAGTAACTGTTAGCTAGCCAACTTAAAGGCGAAAGGGCCAAAAAGGCTATTCATAGAATAAAATCCAAATCAGGCAGTCTCCTAACCAATCCGAGAGAGATAAATGCTTGCTTCAGGGACTTCTATAAGGAACTGTATTCTAGTAAAGTAAAGGCCACTGAAGCAGATTTTTGTAACTTTATTGCTAAGTTAAATGGTCTCCAATTACATAATGCGGCGAGAGACGACTTAGATGCCCCATTTTCTGAAACTGACCTCTTGAATGCTATTCGAACCTTCCCCTCTGGAAAAACATCTTGCCCAGATGGCTTTGGAACTATTTTGTTATGAAATGATTTATAAAATTTACAGCCACTCATGCTAAGAATGGTGAAAGATTCTATGAAAAAGAAAGACATTCCCCAGTTCATTATATGAGGCAAATATCTCCTTGCTTTTGAAAGGGGGAAGGGAAGAGGTGGATCCCGCAAGTTACAGACCGGTTGCTCTCTTAATTTGTGATCTGAAAATAATAACTAAAGTTTTGGCTACAAAATTAGGTAAGCATATCTCCACTATTGTACGCCCTAATCAGACTGGAATTATCCCAGGTCGGTTTTCTTTTAGTAATGTCTGTCTACTTCTAAATACAGTATACTAAACACATGGCAAAAATACACAAGCTGCTATTTTATCTCTTGACGCCCAGAAGGCATTCGATCAGATCAAATGGCCTTTTATGCTGAGGACTCTAAAGCAATTTGGATTTTGGGAAAGTTTCATTGAGTGGGTGAAAATAATTTATCTTAAACCAGTATCTTCTATTCTTGCTAACTCAGATAGGTCCCAACCTTTTGAGTTACAGCGGGGTGTAAGGCAGGGTGACCCTCTTTCTCCTCTTCTCTCTCTCTCTCTCTTGCAATAGGCATAAGAGGTCACCCAGGTATTCATGGTGTAAAGTTTGGTAATGTTGAAAGCCTTGTTAATCTGTATGCTGATGATTTATTGATCTGTTTATCAGACTCAACGGTCTCAGTTCCCAACCTCTTGAATTATATAAAATCATTTGGTAAATAGTCTGTGTACATAGATCAGAAATTTTGTAAGAGAACATGTTTCTGATTTCCCATTAAGACCACCTAGTGATAATTTTTATGATACATTTCTCTTAGATCCAAACTCTAAACATTTAATTTCCCGTTTTGTCATTGCCTTTGAGATGCCAGTGAGTACCAGTCATCTCAGGGATACATGGCCAAAAGAACTGGGAGTTCCACTGTCAGAGGAAATATGGGAGGAGGGCCTGTCCAGTATACAGAAGTGTTCTATAAATTCAAAATATCGGTTAATTCAATTTAAAGTCATACATAGACTGCATTATTCCAAAACTAAATTTCAAATATTTTATATTATTAATATTAATTTTATTCAAATCAGTGTCTCCTATGTGTGATAGATGCAACAGAGCCGAAAGTTCTGTCCCACATTTATTCTGGTACTGCTCAGTACTTTTGGAACGACATATTAAATTGGTTCTCTAAGCAACATAAAATAAATATTCAACCAGACTGCAACCTGGCTATTTTTGGTTCCTCTGAAAGGACATCAACCCTCCCTTCACACTGTAAGCAGGCTCTCAAAATAGATAATTTTTTTTTGTGTGTGTATTTTGGTTTTGTTTTGTTTTGTTTATTATTCATAACCCTGATGGTATCATGTGACAGAGGGCACTGGACAACTTTGATTATTCTATATAATCCTCATACTGTATAACCTCTGTCTTTACTTTTCTTACTTCATTTAACAATATCAGGTGCTATATGCCTATGTTATGTATGTTTTTGTTTTGTTTTTATTTTTTCTCTGTTCTATGTGATAAAAATTAAAAAGTGAAAATAAAATATTCAAAAAAGAAATATACTACTATTAGTGGGAGGGGACTTTAATTTGGTAACAATTCAAGTCTACCACTTCCAGCAGATAAATCTCTCTCTCTTGCTTTTAAAGAACTACTAGAAACAAAAACAATAACGGATGTATGGGGCTTATATAATATAAAAGCAAGAGAATATACATTCTGTTCAAAGACTCACAACTCCTATTCTCGAATTGACTCTCTCCTACTATCAAACTCTTTTTTGACTAATTTTGCAGACACTACAATTCATAATCTCCTTGTCTCAGATCATGCCCCAATATCCATAACATTTTGTCCCACAAGTGAAAGGAATCTCAAGTCTAAACAATGGAGTTTTCACAACTCATTGTTAAAACTTGACACTTTTGTTACATTAATTAAAATTAACATCCTGGAATTTATTGAAATAAATATGAACCTGACAACCTCTATTTAAACAGTCTGGGAGGCATTCAAAGCTACCTGTCGGGGATGGATCATAAGTTATGCATCATATAAAAATAAGGACAAATTGCGGAGAAAAACTGAAACATCTAAGCTTAAAGATCTGGAGTTAAAAAATATGAGAGACCCATTGGATATTTCTTTAAAAGAGGAATTACTTTTGACAAAAGCTGAGGCACAAACAATGTTACATGAAGAGTCTACTTTTTCATCATATAAATTAAGAAGATCACATTATGAAGATGGCGAAAAGGGAGGGAAGATGCTTGCTTATCAATTGAAAAAACTTGAACAAAAACACTATAATTTCTATAAGAACAGTAGTGGTCTGATTATTAGAGCTCACAGGGCTATTAATGACATATTTAGAAGTTATTTTTAGTCCATGTATAAATCTGAATCAGCAAGATTTGAATAAATTCTTTAATAATTTAAGTTTGCCAAAATTGAGGGAAGAAAATAAAGGGAAACTATACTCATGTATTTCAGAGGAAGAATTTTACAATACAATTAAGTCACTATCAACCAGCAAAGCACATGGTAATGATGGATTTGAAGCTGAATTTTTAAATGTTTCTTCAAAAGAAATCATTTTAATGCTCCTTTGCTTGTATTATCAGGCTGTGGAGGAGAAGATTATGCCACCAACAATGCGATTAGCCATCATTTCATTGCTGCCCAAACCAGGAAAAGACCACCTAGAAGTGAAAAACTATAGACCAATAAGCTTGCTTAATAATGATTACAAAATTTTGCAAAAATGTTGGCAATTCGGCTAGAGGAAGTTGTCACATATTTAATTAATGTAGACCAAGTTGACTTTATCTGTGGGCGGCTTCTGTCTGATAACATGCGAAGGCTCCTGCAAACTATACAGATGGTGAGCTCTCTGGCATGCGCTATTCATCAAGATAACGACATTACAGGCATTTTTATTGGTGGTCATGATTTCAAATCAAATACTGTATGCGGATGATATTTTGTTGAAGCTGTCCAAACCTCCACACTATACCTAAAGTTTTAGAAACTATTAATTCATTTGGCAAACTCTCAGAATACAAGATCAATTGGACTAAGAGTGAAGCTATTCCTTTGAACAAATTCACACATATTTATGATCTTGGCCCTGCTCTTTTATCGAAAGATCAAAAGGTATGACATATTTAGGGGTTAAAATCAGATTACTTATCAATGAACCATTGGACTTAAATGCCAAACCCCTACTGAATAACACAAAGGAAGACCTTAAAAGATGGTCTGCACTGCCTTTGTCATCATGTGGGAGGGCAGAAGTGCTAAAGATGAATGTCCTTCCGAGATTGAATCTGTTTATTGAGAAAGTTGGACGACTGCATTATCAAGTTCTCATGTGACATAAACAGAGAAATTCCCAAAAGATTGAATGTTGCAAACTAAATCCTCCCATCTTCCCCAATATGGTTTAACAACACCTTTAAAGCTGCGGGGAATCCACTGGCTAATATGGTATGGTACAATCACAATATCACAGAAATAACACAGAAACCCTAACCCTAACCCTGTCCTTGGAGGAACTGATAAAAAGATATAAATTGAACGTTAATACAAAAGGTTTTTTACAGTACTCTTAGTTAAAATCATATAATAATATAATAATTTTGAGATTGACAAAAAATTAAGGGTTTTATCATCAAATAGAGGAATAGTCTCAGGTGTATATTAATTGTTACTTCATTCCTCTTCAAATCCAAATTCAATGACAGAACCACAATGGGAACTCGATTCGGGAATCATATTTTCTTCTGAAGAGTGAGGAAACATTTTGCATGACATTAAAATAATCTCCAAATCAGTTAGAGGTAGAGTAATACAGCTGAAAATTCTTCATAGAGCCTATATTACTCCCTCTAAACGTAAAAAAAATATATCCAAGTGCTTCAAATCTGTGTTGGCATAAATGTGGGTAAGTGGGAAACCTGATTCATATGTTATGGCACTGCTCGGTAGTCATGTTATTTTGGATGGAAGTTTGCAAGTTAATTTCAGTGATTGTCAATTTAAATATTGCTCCATGTCCATCTGTGTGTCTGTTGGGTCACAGGGCTGTACAATTAAAAAACAGACGGGAAACCAACACAGTTGGTTTAGCCTTTTTAGCTGGCAAAAGAATGATTTTGTCAAATTGGAAAATTCCGAAACCAAATTGTTTTTCTACTGAAACATTCTTGTCTGAGTTTTTTAATCTTTTAGGTATGGAGCGAATCACAGATACATTAAATGATACCAAGTTGAGATCTGATATAATTTGGAAGCAGGTGAGGCAGATTGTATCATCATCATCAATATTTTGGTGATTTAATTATTGTTTGAATGAACTGTTAAACTGAAATAATAACATAAATGTTTGTAATTGCTTGTGTTCTAACTTTGTTCGTGTGCCTACCCATGTATAGGATAATTTAATTTAATTTTATTTCCTTCTGACAAATGAACTACTACTTAAATAAGAGCATGCCCTAACCCCCCTGATGTAGTTGTGAAATAGTTTGATTGTGTGAACTGTGCTGTATTAACATCTAAAATATGAATAAAAAAAAAAAAGAATCAGTGAGATGAGAGTGAGGTGGTAGTGAGGATGGTCCTGATGTCAAGTTGTGGCAGCCCAGCCTAGCTTTTCCCCTGGTCTTCTGTATGGGCTGTCTTTCTTTCTCTTACCTCACTTCCTGTGGGGGAGGGGCAACCGGAAGTGCACCCATTAACACCTGTGCTGTTCTTCAGCGATATAAGCTGAAGGATTCAGCCACTCTCTTTTTCTCTCAGCCTGGGCATATGGTTTGTGGTTGGTTTGGGTTCTCCTGGTGCTAGCCTTTGGTGTTTTGTTTTTCACACCTCACACAGACACACATATACACATAAACATATGCATGCACACATGCCATACATCACTGACCTACAGATTAACACTAGTTGACTTGCCTTAAATTTGAGAACTCCAATAAATATTTAGCTTGAATTCATGTGTTGTACTCTCCTCTTTGTCAATCCCTTGATTTGGGCTGTGGCAAAATGTACCAACCAAAGTCAGAACTTATGGGACAAAATTTTATTATTGTACTGTAAAGCTACAATAAGGTTTTTCAGTGCAAAGCGAAAAAAAAAAAAAAAGAAAGACAATTTTGAGGCCCAATTTCTCCAAAACGATAGACTAAAAATGCTTCATAATGAGTGAGATGTGAGTGAGGATGGTTGTACTGTAAAGATGGACATTAGGCTTTTTCAGTGCAAAACGAAAAAAAAAAGAAAGACAACTTTGAGGCCCAATTTCTTCAAAATTATATAGTAAAAATGCTTGATAATGAGTGAGGTGGTAGTGAGGATGGTCCTCATGTTAAGTGTACCAAACATTGTCAGAACTTATTGGCCAAGGTCTTGTTATTGTACAGTAAAAATGGAACATTAGGTTTTTCAGTGCAAAGCGAAAAAAAAAAAAAAAAAGAAAGACAACTTTGAGGCCCAATTTCTCCAAAATAGACTAAAAATGCTTCATAATGAGTGAGATGTGAGTGAGGATGGTCCTGATTTCAAGTGTACCAACCATAGCCAGAAGTTAATCAGAAATTATGGGACAAAGTGTTGTTATTGTACAGTGAAGATGGAACATTAGGGTTTTTCAGTGCAAAACGTAAAAGCAAAAGACATTTTCAGCTCCAATTTCTCCAAAATGATAAAGTAAAAATGCTTGATAATGAGTGAGATGGTAGTGAGGATTGTCCTGATGTGAAGTGTCCCAACCATAGTCAGAAGTTATGGGCCAAAGTGTTGTTATTTACAGTAAAGATAGAACATTAGGCTTTTTCAGTGCAAAACGAAAACAATAAAAAGAAAATGTTGAGGCCCAATTTCTCCAAAATTATATAGTAGAAATGCTTGATAATGAGTGAGGTGGTAGTGAGGATGGTCCTGATGTCAAGTGTACAGACCATAATCAGAACTCATGGGACAAAGCATTGTTGTTGTACAGTAAAGATGGAACAATAGGCTTTTTCCAGTGCAAAACTTAAAAAAAGACAATAGGCCTAATATCTCCAAAATTATATAGTAGAAATGCTTGATAACGAATCAAATCAGATTTATTTGTATAGCGCCAAATCATAACAAAGTTACATCAAGGCACTTTACATATAGAGCAGGTCTAGACCAAACTCTTTATAAATTTATTTAAAGAGACCCAACAGATCCCCCGATGAGCAAGCACTTGGCAACAGTGGCAAGGAAAAACTTCCTTTAAGAGGCAGAAACCTCGAGCAGAAGCAGGCTCAGGGGGGGCGGCCATCTGCCTCGACCGGTTGGGTTGAGAGTGGGAGAGAGAGAGAGAGAGAGAGAGAGAGAGAGAGAGAGAGAGAGAGAGAGAGAGACAGGCATTGGGGGGGGGGGGGGGGGGGTGTAGGCAGGAACATGTTGTTGCATGAAGTTCATGGAGTTGAGCTGTAATACAGAATTCATGCTATATGGGACCAGCAGGTGTTGCAGGAACATGGGATGGAGATGAGTCACCACCTGCAGGATGAGGACAGGGAGAGAGAGGAGAGGAACTGGGAGAGACAGAGACTTTGGCAGAACATGGTTAGTAAATGCAGTATAAATGCTTAGAACTGGGTGATTCTATTTTTTTTTTTTTTTTTTAAGAAGGATGGTTTTTATCAGCGCATGCAAGGAGGGAGTTAGAGAGAAAGAGGGAGAGGGGGAGAGAGGGTGACAGGGAGAGACAGAGAGAGAGAGAGAGAGAGAGAGAAGCTCAGTCCTTCCCCCAGCAGCCTAGGCCTATAGCAGCATACCTAAAGAGTAGAGGACTTTTTAACTGTACGCTCTGTCATACAGGAAAGTTTTAAGCCTGGTCTTGAAAGTTACTAAAGAGTCCGCCCCCCGGACCGATGCTGGGAGTTGGTTCCATAGAAGAGGAGCCTGATAACTGAACGATCTGCCTCCAGATTTACTCTTGGAGACTCTAGGAACCACAAGTAAATCTCCATCTAGAGAGCAGAGTGGCCTACTTGGACAATAAGGAACTATGAGCTCTCTGAGATACGATGGAGCTTGGCCATTAAGAGCTTTATACGTTAAAAGAAGGATTTTGAATTCTACTCTATATTTTACTGGCAGCCAATGAAGAGAAGCTAACACGGGAGAGATGTGATCTCTTTTCCTAGTTCCTGTTAATATTCGTGCAGCAGCGTTCTGAATTAACTGAAGGCCTTTTAGAGATTTGTTTGGACATCCAGATAGTAATGAGTTACAGTAGTCCAGCCTAGAAGTTACAAATGCATGGACTAGTTTTTCTGCATCATCCTGAGAAAGGATGTTTCTGATTTTCCTAATGTTTCTCAGGTGGAAGAAAGCTGCCCGACTAACTTGTTTTATGTGAGGGACAAAGGACATGTCCTGGACAAAAATGACTCCAAGGTTTCTTACAGTGGAGCTGGAAGCCAAAGTGATGCCGTCCAAACTGATGAGATGATTAGATAGTATTTTTCTGAGGTGCTTAGGACCGAGTACAATAACTTCTGTTTTGTCAGAGTTGAGAAGTAAAAAATTTCCAGTCATCCAGACTTTTATGTCTTCAAGACATGCCTGCAGTCTGACTATCTGACTGACTTCATTTGGCTTCATTGATAGGTACAGCTGAGTATCGTCTGCGTAGCAGTGGAAATTGATGCTGTGTTTCCTGATAATGTTGCCTAGAGGAAGCAGATAAAGCGTAAAGAGGATTGGTCCAAGTACCGAACCCTGCGGGACTCCATGACTGACTACAGTACATGAGGAGGAGCTGTTGTTTACATGAACAAACTGATGTCTATCTGATAAGTAGGATTTGAACCACTTTAGTGCAGTTCCTTTAATTCCAATTTCATGTTCCAGTCTCTGTAGTAAAATATTATGATCTATGGTGTCGAATGCAGCACTAAAATCTAGAAGGAGAAGTATGGAGGCTGATCCATTGTCTGAGGCCATTAGAATGTCATTGGAGACTTTAACCAGCGCTGTTTCTGTGCTATAATGGGCTCTAAATCCTGACTGAAGCTCTTCAAACAAACTGTTCCCATCCAGATGCTCGTGTAGTTGTTTTGCTACAGCTTTCTCAATGATTTTAGAAATAAATGGAAGGTTCGATAACATGATGAAGAGCATGTGCATTTCTGAGAGTTTCTGACAGAGCGGAGAAAATGGGGAAATGGCCTACAGAAAGAACTCTTTTTTTGAGAAACAGTTTTTTTGTACAACACTTACATCTCTGTCAGGACCAAATTATGCTGCATGCTTTTTTGTTTTTTACAATTTTATTTAATTCATTTCATTTAATTGTATTGAAAATAATGCTGCTCAGAAAAATTTCAAAGAAAGCTCAAAGAAAGCTCAAATGTGTTTTGATATTTATGATATTTATTTGGTTAACTTTTAGATTTTGTACTGTGCACATTAAAGTTGTTACATGGCCAGTATTTGACGTGATTTGTTTTTATTATTATTATTACATTATGATTAAGAAAAAAATTCACCAATGAGGAATTACTAGTAATCAATAGCCAATATTTTGTGCAAAAAGTAATCGGAATCGTATCGAATCTTAAAAGTGTGGTATCGCCTGTCACAAATAAACAGGTGAATATGAGGAACTATCAAACCCAGCAGTCCCCAACGGCTTTTTGTTCCACTGACCAGTTTTTTACAATTGCTTACACACTAAAATTAAAACTTGCCCACAATTAGCTAAACCTTACACTCAAGGAGCAAGACACCAGCCCAGATTTGAACAAATGCAGGTACATTGTTAGCTTCACACTTTATGCAAAACACTACAACACTTGTATACATTTTACAGAAATTTAACATGATGTAATTTCCTTGCAATTTCAAAAGGCTTTCAAATGAACACACCCATGAACCAATTGGTTAAATACAGTCACCAGGTGTGCGCACACACACAGGTCCTTAATTTTAGATACACCAATCAGGTTTAAGCACTATGAAAAGGCAACAAGAAATCTGACCTGTCTTCAACGAAAAAGAATGGTGTCAGAGTAAGAGGGAGAGTGTGGATGAGAGGGGGACCCTGGAGAAACCAAGGTGGAGGAAGAGATAGAGGTAGCTGAGGACCTGGAGAAAGGGTAGGACATGCACAAAGAAGAAGACAACCAAATCTGTCTAATGAAATTCGTGCTACACTTGTGGACCAAGCAATAAGGCATGGACGAACACTGAGGGAAGCTGGACTGAGAATACAACCAAAGTGTTGGCATCAATAGTTCTGAGATTTTGTCAAGAGCACAGTTGAGAAACTTATTTTTTGTCAACAGAAAATCCATAGCTTACAGAGTGTCAACAATTTTCCTCCTGTATAATTTTACAGTAAGCTACATGTATTTTGTTCGGCCTACATAGGATTGAACATGTACACCAGGGAGGTAGGGCCTCCATATTCACACAGGTGCGAGAGAGAGAGAGATCATAAACCTAATTTTGGCCAATAATGCAATCTGACTAAGAGAAATTCAAACCAATATTGTCAATGATCACACAATTTTCAGCAATTTCCAACAGGTCTATCAACAATCGCCCATATCCTTAAAAAACATAAAGTTCTGATAAAACAAGTGTATAGAGTACCATTTGAAAGAAATTCAGACAGGGTGAAAGCCCTGTGGTGTGAATATGTGGAGGTAGCTTTTGTTCACTGACACCAGTATTGTGTATTGCACACATAACCATTTTACTGTTTAGCAGACCTACAGTATGTTGAGCTACACAATGTGATCTTTTGCTGTATTTCAGAGTTTTGCAAATGGATGCGGAAGAAGTCCCACATGAGTCCATGTACATCAATGAGGCTGGATTTAATCTGACAACAGTGAGAAGAAGGGGAAGAAGCATCATTAGCCACAAGGCTACTGTCAGTGTACCAGGGCATACATAAGGGTAACATTACCCTTTGTGCTGTCATTACACAGAATAGGATCCTCCAACTTGGGTCCTGTTGGGATTGGCTCCCATGTGGTCTAAAAAGAACAATAGAGAGGCCTACATGTCCCTCCTGAAGCCTGGGCCAGCGTTTTCTGCCTGTTTGAAAATGGCGCCACAACCCCATGATCCAGCTCTAGGGTGTGGTTCTGAGTTTGAACAGGAGGGCATTGGATGGACGCCAGCGCCCTCAGCAGGGGTTCCCGGTGATGTCACACAGGTAATAAAGACGCTCCGTGGCTCTCCATCTTCGCTTTTTCCCGTGCCCCAGTTGCAGTAGAGAGCTGTCCCAGCTTTCATCTCAACTGGATCGCCAAAGGGAGCAACACCAAGCAACTTGGATCCTGCCACCACAAAATCCTTGGTCACGGTCTTTTTTCCTCCTCAAACTCAAACAGCTGATCCACGTGCTGAGTAGACCAGCAATAGCAGTTCAGTACCTTCCACCATACTCCCCCTTCCTAAACCCCATTGAGGAGTTCTACTCAGTACGGCGGTGGAAGGTTAATGATCTCCGGCCTTATGTCCAGATGCCCCTCATTCAAGTTATGGAAGAAGCATGTGATCAATTCAACGGGTGGAGTCGTCAATCCAGAAGATTCTTCCCACGTTGGCTTGAGAATGAAAATGTAGCTTGTGTGTCAAGGCCCTGTGGCCAGATCCAGCTTGGTGGAACGGTGATGATTTAGTTTTTTTTTTTTTCTTTTCCAGTACTGAATTGAATATGTAATTTATGTTTCAATCATACTGTAAGCTTACAGTACAATGTTACATTCAGTAACACTACAAACACTGGAAAATGTTGTTTTCCAAATGTTGTTAGTTTAAATGTTCAGTATTGACTGATTTGAGTATATAAAAATTTTAGTCTTCACAATTGGTGTCATGTTGTGTTGGTGAATTTATTTTTACACTTTATCTGTAAATGCTATATGTGTTTTAGGTTGAGCACACTGTTCCATATGGTGGATGTGCATATGTTAAGACAAAAAAATGGGTTTTTACAGGAAATTGTATAGTTTTGACCAAAATGTTCAATTCTGTAAATGATCTGAGGTGTTGTGCTAATGGTGTGAATTGTTCTGAAAAACCTTGTCCTTCAGCAATTAAAAAAAACTAATGTTGGAAAGTATTTTCATGGACCGGCCTTAAAGGCGTGGCAGATAAATGCAACAAAATAACATGATACGATAAGGTGATAAAACTGTAGTATTTTCTAAATATTATAACACTCGATTGCAACTTTATTAGCGTCCTCGTAGCAACAATATAATACGAATAACATCCTCTCTGCCCTTAACACTCTATATAATAATAGTATAATAATATACTACTAATAAGTTCATGCCAAATATGAAGAATTCTTATATTACTCTCTTGCTGAAAACTTCTAACACATTGTGTGCAGTGTTGATGATGTTCTACACAAAACAACATCAAAACGATTTTCATTTATTCTTATATATTGCACTTTTCATGGCTTAAGATCTTATATTTATGCTCAGAAGTACCTAGCACACTTAGAGACTGGATTGCACTATTGTAAATTGTTTATTTTAAGAAACATGGCATCTTTTTTCATATTGTGCAAAATGTTCATTTTATTTTCGTTTTTGGTGCAGACTAAAAAAATTTGCGTATCTCAGAAATTAAGCAATGAACACACCCAAAATAATCACCAGTAAAGTTTTTATTTTATTTAACAGACAGACAACATATACATACTGACCTGAGAAAAAAATGTTTTACAGGTGGGGGCTGTATCATTGATCTTCTAACTGGAGTCACTGCAGTCTCAGTTCTTTCTTTTTTTTCAGACCAGAGACAGTTTATTGATGAAATAACGTTGCATTTTAACCCAAATTTTGTCTTTGAGACTAATTTGGAAATTTGTTATTTCACTAATAAACAGCTGTATCCTGTCGGCGTGGAATACCATAGCAGGAGTAACTGGGGTGGATGGTTAATTACTAATTTGGTCCAATAAATGTCCTCTGGGTGGACACAATAAACTGTTTAAATGGTTTTGTGATTCTCTTAGAAACTATAACCGGCTATATCGCAATTACACGTGAATTCGCGATCTCATGAGTCCTCCCACTCCCGCTGTTCGGCGGAGCAGCAACAGTGCGCATCACAGACTTATCCAGTGAGTGTTGACGGCGGAGGACGGATACGTTCCGCATTCAGTAGAATCTCAGGGTAACACAAAAGCAAAACCAGTGTTCCTGTGCACCCGTGTGGAATGAGGTGTGCAGCAATCTTAATTCCACCGGCCTGAACCAACAGTAGAACTTGCTTTCCACCTGCAGGTAATTATATCCGTTGGCTCCCTGCCTAGTACACCTACCATCTGCCACACTATGGTAACACTATGTATCTAATAATAGAACAACAAATTATGCAAAACTCAGAATCAGGAAAATATTTTGTACAAAAACGTAATTTATATCATATTTTCTTAACAATGTGGCTTTCAGTATATTCATGAAACTGGAAACACAATTTGTACCAGAGTTAGACAACACAGATACAAAATGTTGAAGATCAAAGAGATCCATATTCTGTTTGTAAAAAAAATCATACAACATATAGTTTGCTGGCCTCTGTTTTAGAATGTAATTGGACCAGAGCCCCGAGGCAGTGGACAGCTAACTGGAACAGGAACAAACTCCCTTTGACCCAAAAACAACTAAATTTTAGAATACTCCAGGGATAAGTAAAAATAACTTTTTTAGTTCCCTTTTATGATTTAATTTAATGAATTTTAGTTAATTTTTAAAATCAAATCAAATTTATTGATGATGTGCCAAATCATAAAGTTACATCAAGGCACTTTACACATAGAGCAGGTCTCGACCAAACTCTTAATAGAGTTGTTAAAGAGACTGAAAAACTCCTTCCAGGAACAAGCACTTGACTACAGTGGCAAGGAAAAACTTCCTTTAAGAGGCAGAAATCTCAGAACTGTGCTCAGGTAGGGTGGCCATCTGCCTTGACTGGTTGGTTTGAGAGGGGGGTGGGGGTTAGGGGCAAAGTTAGTTCTAATCTGATACAGAGTGTATGGAACATTAACACTGAGTTCACTAAAACATAATCTCATTTCCAGTGTTAGGAGAGTTAACAATAAATTATTATATATATATATATATATATATATATATATATATATATATATATATATATATATTGTATTGTTATATTTTGTTTTATTTTGTGAAAATGCTGTGCAATGTACTGTTTACAGATATTTTATTTAAAACATTATATTATTACATTAAACAATGCTGTCATAGTCCATTCCTGGTTTTCCCCTCTACCTACCCCATCTACCTGTCTGCCTGCCTACCTCTTCTAATCAGGTAGATTAGGGCCAAATCAAAGTGAAATTCATTTGGTTCATCTTATTTGTGATAAAATCAAAACAATTTTCTAATTGGTGTTCTATTAGTTGTAGTGCCAGCAGTGCAAAACGGTCTTGGCAGCAAATCTGGACCAAGCACAAAAATATAATCCAAAGTGGAATGTATTCATCAATCTTTTAGTGTAATGTGGATGTTACACTGCAAAACATATTACATGTTAAAATTATCTTAACTATACAAGAGAAAAAATGAGAGGAGAAAGACTGGAGGGGCCCCCGCTCCAGTAGATTACAGAGCCTCAGAGGAGCTGGTCCTTGGAAGAAATGAAGGGCTGCTGATCATGGTGGGGATACAAGGGGCTATTCAATCAGACCCCAACAGCAGGTTTTTGTCCAGGGTATGTATAAGTGCTTTGGTGGTAAAATACTAAATGCATATTTATTGTTTCTCAGATGAGACAAGTCTTAATCGAATTTACAGTTGAAGGAGACACTGTAGTCTATCTCAAGCTGCACACACACACACACACCCTTGCTGACCCCCACACAGAGGTAACTGTCAAAGTTGTCATGTACTCTTATCTTTGTTTGCTGTGTTGAATCCACTTTATTCATTTATTTTAAACTATTCCAAAGGTGCACTGTAAAACCTAACAGTACATCTTAATAAAAGAATTGAGTTCATAGAACTCATTTGACAGAGAAAGTTTTAGTTACTCAAGTGATAAAGTAACATGAACTCAAAATTGACTTGCTGCTATAATGACTCAGTCATTTGGAGTTTGATCAACTATTTGTAGATTTTCAAGTTTAGTGCAACAATTGCAATGAGTTATGTTAACTTGTTTGATTTAAATTGATTTCATGCTCTTACCATATCTCATATCTTTTCATTGGCCTATTTTTTTTTTTCTTAAAAGGATTCTTGATAGATTTGATGCAGAAAGTGAGCCTATCCTGTTTTGTGACTAATTGTTGACTGTTGCTATGACAATGAGTATTTTTGTGGCGACAAAAGCTGTTATTGTAACACAAACTGTGATCTTTTCCCATAACTAAGTGGTTTTCATGCCTAGACCTAACAAGACCTTAACCACAGCGCTGACGTACCATAACACTTGTATTCTTTACCGTGATTTGTATCCGTTTGGGGGAGAGCTGCGCAACATGTGACGCATGCGCACACACGCAGAGCTGAGAAGTTCAACCGCACAGTGCACTGCGCACTTACACCGCCACCATTACATGGTGCACATGGAGACTGAAGATAAACTGAGCAGATACACTCGCCGCATGGGATATTCGATGGTTAATCAGCATTTGCTTCCGTTAAACCAAGTCAGGTTTTAGTGTTTTCATTGTTTATAACTGGCACTTATTGGTTTTGATTTTTATTTTAATTACAGTTTTAATTTTAATTACAATTTATATTTTTTTTTATTAAGTATTATTTCTTTTATTTGCAACATTGATTTCAGCAGAGCCTCAGAAGCTTGTGTTGCACAAAGCAAGCGTTAGCATGGATGTCTCAGTATTATTGATTGTCTATTAGCAATAGACAGACTGAATGCCGAGATTGAATGTTTGGTGCTTATTCTGTGTCAATTTCAAATCCAGCTAGCCAGTTGTTAAAGTAACTGAACATTGTGTTTCAAATGTTAACTTTTGATGGCTTCTTTGATAAACATTTTTGCAAATGTAAGCACTGAGAATTTTGTCTGCAATATATTTTTGTGTTCACAGCTGTTGAATGTTGTGCCATTTTCTGACATTTGTTGTTTTAATAAATGCATTGCATCTAACTATCTAACTTATTTGTACTGAGTTAATGCAACTTCAACGGTTCAAGGCAATCAGTTTCCTTAAATGATTTGAATAGCTGTTATACCATATTGAGTTGTTGTAACACAACCCATTTAATTTAGTCATACCTAATTCATATGCATACTACTTAATTTTTAATGAGTTCATACAAATATTACAAATGATTTGAGATAATGAATATGGTTTAGTATAAAGAATGGAGTCAGTACAAATTAAGTAAGCCCAACTATAAATACTTGAGTCATTAAAACTCAATTAAAGAACTTCCCACTTAAAGCATTCAAGTTATTTAACTTAAATGGTTCAAGGCAATCAGTTTCCTCAAACTATTTGAGTTGACTTTACTCATCAGATTTTACAGTGTGGAAATCAATTATGAGGAGACACTTTCAGTGTATTCTGAGGTACCTTTAGTGGTAGATATCTTAATAATCTAAGTAAGAATTAAGATTAATTTAAATAATTAAATAAAATTTAAATAAGTTTCTTGCTCATCAATGTCACAGGGAGACGACATTGTTCAACCCTCCCCTCAGCCTGTGGCCTCCACCTCTAGGCCCACAAAAAAACAAACAAAAAAAAAAAAAAAAAACAAGGGGCAAGGGTTTTATTTGAATGATGCACACAGTACATCAACATAACTGAAAAGTCTCTCAATCATCTGTTGCTTGATGTCCTATTTATACATATTGAAGCAGACAATGTGAGGGCCCTTTATAAAAACAATCTAGAGCTGGATAATCAGAAAAAAAAAAAAAAAAAAAAAACTGCTGAAAAATCAAGAAACTAAAACTTGAGATTGAGCAACTGGAGTATGAGAAAAAGGTATTGTAGTAAATGGTACTTTAAAATGTTTTGTTAAGCATGTTTAACATTGAGAATGTGGCGAGGGGAGGAGGTTTGTGGAATAGTGTAGTTTAAATAAAAAAAAAAAAGGGGGGGGGGTGGGGGGGAATTAAAGAATTAAAGAAAGAAGAACCAGCAACGCCACCTGCAGAATTTCACCCCAGGAAGTAGGACCAAATTAATCACAACCAAGGAAAAGAAAGGACACAGGTTCTGCAACTGAGTAGGCAGAGACTGTAGATAGAAAAAGAACATTTTTATTTAAAATATCAAATGAGGTTAGAATTAGACGATATGGAGCTGAAACGACAAAGAAAGAAAAGGAGTTAAAGCAGCAGGGTGCCTAAAACACACAAAGGAGACCAGTTAGTATATTAAAACTTGTAAAACAAACTTTTGGGAGAGACCAGGGAGAAACCAGGGGAGCAGGAACCAGCAACAAATTGAATCAGCCATTTTGTAGCATTTTATACTTGGCTCTACTTAAAGGGGAGGAGCTATGAGAGGGGGGAGGAACCCAGGAAATGTGCTGTTGAGGGCTGCGTTCAATGCCCATACCTGTTACTCACATCTGGTAACCAAGACAACAGCCCATTAACTTCCACTTGAACCTTGTGACGTTACAATGTACCGTTACTATGGCAACATTAGTTCCACTATATAAACTATATATGACAGCTAGCACACTGCTTTCGGTGGACATAAGAAAGTTATTCAAAAACAGAGGCGACCAGGACAGAGAAGCAGCAGGTTTGAGGAAAAATGGAAATGAGATGAAAGAGGTAGATTAAGTTTTTTTTGCTCGTGCACTGCGCCAGATGTTAATGGAAATTATATTAATAATTATATATTGGGAGAGAGTCCAGCTAAAGTAGCTAGCTTATCCACAGGACGTTAACACACTGACATACGTTACTCCGTCGGCTGGGAAATTTATTGGGCTGTGTTTATTTTTAGATTGAGGTAAGAACAACATACATTTGATAATAAAGCAGGCCTACAAACGGGGCGGAGGGAATAACCATTTCCTCCACACTCACACTCTCCCAGATTGTCATTGCGTTATGCTCAGCTTTCCCACACTCCTTTCCAGATGGACCTCCTGGTACCTGACATTCCTTCTGCCCCTGATCACATCTCCTCGTCTTTGCCCCGGTAACCTGACCTGCTGCCTGTCTCTGGGCTCTGCATCTGCCTGCTCCCTGTCTGCCTGCCGTCTGTTTGGGCTCTTCCATGAAGTCAATAAAGTTGTGAACTGTTCTGGTTTAGATTTGTGCCATTCTTGGTTCTGCTCTCTCGCCGATTACAAATGCAGCTTAAGTTGTGTAACACAGTGAAAAACATACACACTGCCTTCGATTTAGTTGTCAGAACAATAAAAACACAAAAATACACAAAAAATAATGAATTACAGTGCAAACTTATATATCCCTTGTTTGAGTAAAGGGCCTTCAAAGCTGGAAAGCTGTGACAAAAGGGCATGGAACTCCTTCCTAACATGACCCTGCAAAAGTAAATACATCAATTCTAAGGATTGTTGTGGTTGTTAAAGAATTAAAGTCACATCTTATTAAGTGTTCTTACTCTTCTTTTTCATGCATGTGTGCTACAATAATGTTTAATTAATTACCTGGTGAAATCTTTCAAACTCCCAGTTTCATCATGCTCTTTAAGCACAGTGATTCCTGCTGGCTTTGAGGTCAGAGTTTCCTCCACCATCAAAAACAAACATATAAATATATATTGGGAAAAAAATTCTAATAGAAAACCTTTATATAATATGTATTATGACCATTTTTACTTATGCAAAAGGCATTTGTTTTCCAGGTTCCATGTAGACATTTTATAAATGCACTGCAAGTCATAATTACATTTCTTGCATGGTTACTGTCTAAAGGTTGACTCTTTGTACAACCCAAATCACTTGTGTCACTGCTATCTGTCAGACTTGGAGAAAATGATACTTCACCCCCTACTTGCAGATCAGACGGATTTGAAGATAACAGAAATGAGTAAGACTTATAAATGCTAAGATGCGATAACACAAACCAACCATGATTACAGTCTATATGCAGGTACTACATTACTTACCAAGAGTCACATGTTCTGTCACATATCCTGTTTTGTCTAACCAGTCACCAGAATTGCTTGAGGAAAAATGCTATATTTATTAAGCTTCTTGGTATCTGCTAGTAGATAAGAAGACATTCAGCAGACAGTTACTGTATGTCTTAGGTAAGATGAAAATCCTGTAATTTGTCTCTCCGTTGTACTATCTAAGAGTAAAGGATTGAGAATAATAATGATTAGCTGTTAAAGTTTACAATAATCTGAACAATGAATTATCAAGCAGCAAAAGCAATATCTCATTAGCACTTCTCTAGCTACTGAAGCTCCCTGTCTTCACTGTCGGCGTGCGCACATTAGTTTGAAGAGGGAACACATTCTTTTTGTTTTTTTTCTGAAACAGCTGCCTAAACTTTATTTCATTTACAGCATACTGTTGGAGGGTGGTTAGTGCTGTTGCCCCAACATTAGAAGGTTGTGGATTTGGTTCCCTGCCTGGGTCCTTTCTGTGCGGAGTTTGTATGTTCTGCGTGGGTTTCCTCCCACCGTCATGCTAGGTTAACTGGCGATGTTAAATTGACTGTATGTCATGGTGATATCTATTGATATGTCTCTCCTGTCTTTGCAGTTCCTTACACACCCACCTGCCTGGCAATCACCTGGTTTGCTCCAACCATCTTCCCACCTGAGGCCCATTCCCCCATCAGTCTCCTATACTTATACCAGTCCACTTTCACCTGCTCTCTGCCAGATTATCTACTGTGTTTTCCTGCCTAGCATTCCAGTATTCTTCACCTACCTACCTGCCTGTCTGAATCGTGAACCCTGCCTGTCTACCTGGTTTTAGAGATTCTGCCTATCCCCTTGGATTATTCTGCCTGGTTTCCTGACTCCTGCCTGTCTCTCCAGTTGAAGCCTCTGCCTAACCCTCAGGATTCTGTGTGCCTGGTTTCTGACCCCTGCCTGTTTGATACTCATTAAAGCCTGTCGGACTTACTACTGTCTCTGTGTTTGTGCTTTTGGGTTCCTCTGTTCTGAGTCCTGATACCGTAAGGGTGAATGCGAGCGCGAGTGGTTGTTTGTCTCCATTTGTCTCCACTTGTGTGTTGGCCCTGTGATGGGCTGGCGAGCTCTTTGGGGTGTACTCTGCCCCTCGCCCAATGTGTGCTGGGCTTGGCTCCAGCAGCCCCGCGACCTGGATATGGATAAAGCGGATGAAGATGAGTGAG
>NC_042520.1:26147025-26337506 GCF_900963305.1 Echeneis naucrates
GCATCTCTGGACACAGCAAGAACAGTGGAAGGGGCTCAGAATCGGGGGACCAGGAGTGGGCAAATCAGCTGAACCTGTTCTTCAATAGGTTTGACTGTGCCCCCCATCACCCTTCCTCTTCACCCTGTTCACATAAGACCTCAGACACAACACGGACAGCTGCCGTGTCCAGAATTTCTCTGATGATACAGCCGTTGTTGGATGTGTATCTCAGGGGAACAACCTAGAGTAAAGGGAGGTCATCGCCAACTTTGTCTACTGGTGTGAATGGAACCACCTGCACATCAATGCCAGTAAGACAAATGGAGTGGTGATCAACTTCAGCAGAAAACCACACACTACTGTGCCAGTGAACATCCGGGATCTAGACATAGAGATTGTGGAGGAGTATAAATATCTTGGTGTTCACCTCAACAACAAACTGAACTGGTCACTAAACACTGACGCAATATACAAAGGGCTAAAGTCGACTCCACCTACTGAGAAGACTGAGGTCCTTTGGAGTGTACAGACCTCTGCTCAGGACCTTCTATGACTCTGTGGGGGCCTCTGCCATCTTTCATGCAGTGGTTTGCTGGAGCAGTGGATGTCCAGAGAGGGACAGGAAGAGGCTCAATAAACTGGTCAGATGAGCCGGATCTGTCCTGGACTGCTCTGTGGACTCCATTAAGGAAGTGGGTGAGAGAAGGATGCTGGCCAGACTGGCATCTGTCTTGGAAAACCCGTTCCACCCCCTTCATGACACTGTGGGAGAACTAAGCAGCTCCTTCAGCAACAGACTGCTGCACCCGAGGTGCAAGAAGGAGCACTACCACAGGTCATTCATCCCAACAGCGATCAGACTGTACATCACTCTGTCGCTGCAATAAAAATATACACTCCGGACTAACTGCATATTACATTTACATCAAATTTTTGCACTAGAGGAGAGTTTCTCTTCTCACAGTCACCTTATATTTACCATTTCCACTTTATATTTTTCGGTTTTTGTATTTTTGTTTATATTTTGTACATATTTGTTTATATTATTTAGTTTTATTTATTTCTGCCAGTATAACACAAACACCTCCGGAGGTGAAATGGCAAAAGGAAAAAGCTTTTTGTAAATTTTGCTCAGCTGTTTTTCACTGGCCTTAATGGCTATAAAACTGCTGTGGCTCTGGGTCTGTGTTGCTGCTGCTGCCCGTTAGCCACTGATAGCGACTGTAGCTGCGATCCTGAAAATGCTGATTATAGCCCTTGCTAACTTGCACCAATCCTTGCAAGTCAGGTGATAGTCGACCTTTTTGGATAATCTAGTTCTGCCTGAAAAGGCAATCTTGAAAAAGGAGTGGCCAAAATATAAGCCACACGGTTTTCTTCTGCACTAGCTCCCGCCATTTCCCCGCTCTCTAAATCGTCTTCTGTCTTACTTCCCTCTACTCACTCACTGTTTTAGCAGGTCACCTGACTTATATACAGTATGGTCTCCTAGGTGTTTGAGAATACCCGAAAGATGTCATGATATGGTCCTGCCCACAACTCAATTAAATATAATTGGCTAAGACACCTGTCAAACTCAGATTCATGCCCACATTGACTTGAATTGCACGGGCCTTCGTTACAGCCCGGTCCAGCAGGAGGATATGCTGATTTAGTAGCCTACTCAGATACCATTGGAAGAAAAATTGTGATTGGTCTGTTTCATGTTCTATTATTTTAACCCATAGTTTTCCAAAAAATATTAGTACAAGTTTAAAACAATGATCAAAAAATTATTACTAGTACTGACTGAATAAAATTCATTGAACATTTTTATTAAATATATATATATCATTAATGGTAAAAATGAATCGATATTTTTTCTTGGGCCTTCAATGAATACCTTGAAGGCCAAGAAGGTTCCCCTCTGCTGAAACCTGATTGAAACTCATACATGCACACATAACTTGCTTGCAACTGCTTTTTCAAAAGTTTTGGAAATGAAAGGGAGGCTAGATGTAGGTCTATAACATTGGTTCTCAAAGTGTGGTCCGCGAGGGGATTTCTCAAAAAAAAGTCCAAAGAGTCCAAATTAACATTAATAGAAGGCTAAAGATGAGCTGTTCTCTGAATAAATGATGCAGGCCTGTAATTCATATCACCTATGTATAAAACTTTATTCTATCTGAATTTGCAGTTCAAAAGCCCACCCTTAGTGTTATGGTCTCTAGGCAACATATCGCGGTCACGTCAGTCGCATAGCTAAGGAAGTGAAAAAAACAACAACAAAAAAATCGTATTATCTTAAACTGACATATTCATGTTGTTTGCCATTGTTAACATGTGTGAATTTAACTGATTAGATATCCTGTTATGGGAAGATGAAATTCTGTTCTATTATCTTTTTTTTTGTCAGGTTTTGAGTTTAGTCCGTCTAGTGTTCTGTCCTTGTAATTTGCTGTTTTATTTCGAAGTCCTGGTTCTGTTGCGTTCCTCATTACTTTACTTCCTCGTTGTGTCCCATGTTGATTGCCTTCTCTGCACTAATGTGGATCACCTGTGTCTTGTCTAGCACTGTATATTTAAGTCCTGTTTTCAGTCTAGTTCTGGTTGGATCCTTGTTGCTTGTTCATGCTCTGCCTTGTAGTTTTGTCCATGCCCTGTAAGATTTGTCCATGCCTTGCCGTTTTGTCCGTGCTCTGTCCATGTTTTCTTGTTCAATTTATGTCGTAAATTTAGTTTCGATTAAAGTCCTTTTTTTTTTTTGTCACTTACCTGGTTTCTGGCTCCTGCAATTGGGTCCTCACCCTGCAACACACTTCACCGTGTTTTCGACGTGACATTTTTGGATAAAACTAACCCTATCTATAATTTGCCTCCTACAGCAATACCTAAAACACGTGTCAAACTCAAGGAGCGCCTTTTATCTGGCCGCAAAAAACGCGAAACCTCAGCCACAGACAGCCCTGGCCCAATTTAACCTCTGCATATATCATTATGTATTACTCAAATCCCAAAAACTCTTCATCTGATTTGTCGCTGTGCGACTGCCCTCTCACTGCCCTCAGACTGTTTCAGTTCCAGAGTCAAACAAAGCATCATCCATCCAGTGGAAAAACAACAAAGTTAGCAAATCTTTCTTTCTCTACCAGACGCAATAGCTGGTAGTTTTGTACATTCACACTTCAACATCTGCTTCTGTCAGTTTGGTCTGTAAATAGCCTACTTTTTTTTTTCATGAGCTGCTGCCATCGCTGGAGCACGCAACAGATTGTGAATACTCACATCATTATATTTATAGTTTTAGTCTAACAACACAGCAATTACAGTTACACGTTTTTTGTTTTTTTTTTAAACACGTTCAGTACACAAATGCAGAGACCGTTATTCCACAATTTCTTAATGAGCAGTTAAATTTATACAGTCTTACTACTTACTACTGGCCTTTGAGAAAAAGGTGGGCAGGTGGTCCTTGAAATGTATTTATTTTTTTGACAAAATGGTCCTTGCTCTGAAAAAGTTTGAGAAACTCTGGTCTATAAGTAACCAAAACATCTGGATCAAGCTTATGAGTCATGTGGTCTAAATTGTTTAAACAGCAATTAATGTCCCTCAGTTCAGTCAGATCTTTCATGATGAGATGAGGTCAGAACCTCAGCAAACAATAAAGAGAAGACTGGAGTGATTCACACAGGATGTTCAAGTTACACAAATTTGCTTCTCTAAAATTGACCTCAGTACACAAAGAAATTGTTAGTATTCTGGAACTACTTTGAGAAAAGAACTCACTCCCTACTCAGCTGACTAGTATTGATGTGGCACTGACTTGTTGCTGGTTTGTTATTGTCTGGTAAAACTATACCGTGTTTCCCTTTCCTTCCTAATGTTGATACAATCCAAATGTGAGGTCGTAATGTGAGAAAAATTCAAAATTCAAAGTTTCAAAGACAAGTTTATTTTATACAGCCCCTGATTCTTTTTCTATTTTCATAGATTAGGTAAAAATCTATTCAACTCAAAGAAAGCAATGGCAGCAACTGACATGATGGACATCGGTTTTGAGGACTTGCTGGACAATAAAGATAGGGCCAGTTTGAGTACCCAGACAGGTTAATGTCAGCAGGAAGTGACTACAGAATACAGCAATAAAGGTACCATAACAGTCCTTACCAATGATCACTTTAATGGCAAACCAGTAAAGGAATTCACTGCAACCTGTATTCACATCTGTAATTACTGAATGAGTAAGTCATGAGTGAGTAATGTCAGCTTAATGGATGATAGTTCAAATGCAGAGGATGATGAGTTTAAAATTATTTATTTCAAAAGCATCACAGATAACAAAGACATTGTAAGTAATTTTGCAAAAGAGGCAAATGAGGACCCCTATCTCTTTCAGGACAAAAAGAGCATTATATCCATTGAAGAACTTTTAAAGCTCTTCCATGTTTGTCACTGGGAGGGTTGTGGTAAATGTCTCACACAGTCACCAACCCTACAGAAAAGTTGGTTGGCACTACTGGTGTCTGTCTACACACTGCAATTTCCCAGTCTGGGATAAATAAAGTATCTATCTATCTATCTATCTATCTATCTATTTATCTATCTATCTATCTATCTACAGATTAACACAATGTATTGAAGACGGTGACTTGGAACTCCCAGCCTTTAATCAGAGGATGATGAAGTGCAACATCACTTCACTGACAATGACTGTAGTTAATTTCTGGAGATCTGTGACATTGGTCCAGAAACTTGATCTAAGAGAGAAAGGTTAAGCAGTGAGTGATGGACCACTGATTGTGTCTGGAGACTGCAGAAATGACAACCCTCTTCACAATGCAGTATTTGGAAATTGCTCTCTTCAACATACCAAGTCAGACTTTGTGACAGCATAGGAGAATGTCAAAGTCACAGAAGTGAAGAGCAGCCACCAGCTAGATATATGTTGAAACAGTGAGCATATGTCCTCTGGCATATTGTCAAGCCGCTTACATCAAAAAAACCAACCAAACAAACAAACAACAACAGCAACAACAACAAAACAAACAAAAAGGGTTTAATATCATAAATTAAATTATTTTTCAACTATGTTACTTTTAATCATTTTTTTAAGCCTCGTTAACAATACATACTTTAGCTGAGTGTTCTGGGTTTGCCTATGCTTTATATATTTAATGAAATAATAAACAGGACAGGAGACAAGATGAGAGGCCCAACAGCAACTCTGCTTCACATTATTTCTTCGGACTGAGTGACACACATGCACAACAACCGCGGTAAAACTCTGCTCACCTCTGCTCTACAGCAACTCAGAGGGACACACCTCCTTTTTGTACATAAACACAAAATAGTCTGTTACACACGTCCCCCATCAATAAAAAACGTCCACGTATTTACAAAAACAGCACCAGGGATCAAAAAATAAAGAAAAAAAAAAAAAAAAAAATACCACCTTTAAAAAAACAAATGGAAAATGCCCCCATGATTGTCTGTAATCCCCAAAAGGTCAATGATATGGCAAATACAAATAATCAAAATGTACACGAGGGCAGAGTGATAAATAAGTGTGGTGACACTCCCATAGGACTCTGTTGTACACTTTCTTCCAGTCTACTTCTGGGGTACACTCAAAAAAATAACTTGTTGGGTGAACATAATAAAATTATGGAAAGAATTTACACCTAAATGAAATGGTTTAATTTAATGAGAAAGAATTTTGTTGACTCAACTAAATGTAAATATGCTGGGTCAACATGATGTACTGGGGTTACGGTTAGTTAATAACCATGGTTCAGTCCAACTAGATTTGTATAGGCAAATGTAACATATTTACCATAGGTGGATCTGACTTGATTTTTTTGGGCTATTTAAACTTGTATGGTATGATTATGAGTTACTTAATTTAATAGGATAGTTACAACTTATTCTTAAAGTAGTACAATTACATGAAGTTAAGTTTATTCATCAAATAATGCTTTAGGCTGAGATATTAGCCTTTTAATTTTTTTTTTTAAGAAAATTAACATAATTACTCAGAAAAGTCATTTTTGAAGTTTATATAGTCAGGAATTAAAACACTTATGTTAATTTAGTTTACCCCCAGCTGGGGCCAAGTTTGGAAAAGAAAAACACAGCAAACCGAATTTGTTGGAATTAAACTTTACCAGAAAAGGCAATACTGACTGAGCAACTGCTTAGAAAGATGTTGCTGTGAAAACACAACAAGCAGACAGCCTAAAACTTAAGTTCAAACACAGACAGTGCATTATGTCATGTCTTTTAAAACAAACAAAAAAAAAAGAATAGCAAAAATTGTAGCTACTGAGTTAGAAAATTGCAGCCTGCCTCCAGTTAACATGTTACTCAAATTCAACATCAACATATAAAATGTATTCATTTCAGCAAAACGGATCTATAGAAACTCAGGTAGACATCTTATGCAGCCTCGTATAATTCCAAACATCACTTCCACGGCGTTGGACATCATTCATTTGCATTGTTGACCGTTGAGTAACTTCTGAGGTACGTTGATTAAATACCTCTTCTGAATTGTCAAATGTATATATTTTATCAGAGGGTTCTTTATGATGCATATACTGATCTTTATTTGCATGTGCACAGCGTAATTATATCTATTTCTATCTTGGCAGACGACCGATTGTCTGCTAGTTTGCGACTTTGCGAGATGTGAAGGTATCTCCACGGGCAGACTGATTAAATTACTACCTCTTTTTAATTGTCAACTCTATATTATATCAGAGTCCCTTTAAGATGCATAAACTATATACAGTATATATACATTCATATATCTGTGGTCAACTCCTGCCTCATTAAAAGAAGTGGGATGGACACTAAATGCTGAATGGACTGTTGCTACTCTGTTTTTTCAATCATTATCAGACCATGGGTCAATAGGAATTACAAGCAAAATCAAGGAAATCCAATAATCCAGTTATGCAAAAAAAGCATTTGAACCATCAAAATATTTCCTAACATGAACGTGATGCTTTCCCTCCAAAACTTTAAATGGTATCTAAGTAATACTTTCAGTTGTCACCCTACCGCTCCATACAAATATGGAATAATGCAATAACAGTCAATAAAGTACCTGGGTATTTGATTTAATTTATATTTACCATGCAATGTCGCAATCGCGACATTGTCTGTCCCATAGAAGAACATGACAGCACAGCTGTAAGCGTGTACACAGGCTTACATGTACCACGTGACCACCCAGCGGTGAGATTGCAACTCTTCTCTCTCTTGGGCACTGCACCAGGGTACTTGGACTGGAAACCATGCAGGCTGTGCATAAGTGTAAATGATATTGACACACTGTAACAAGGGATTCAAACAACACATATGGCCAAGCATTTAAGTAAAACATCCTTGCTATATACATAATAACAAAACATTTTCCAAAACCCAGAGTCTTCCCACAGAACACAGTAATGTCAAAGCATGACGAAGTCCTGGAAATGTGAAGGAGGCTGCACCACTCGCCCTTTGTGAGACTGTCCCAACCTGAGCTCTTGCGAGTTCCTACTCAGTCCAGTGTCCAAACCCCCAGTCTGAGGCTTCTCGCTGTTTTGCAGGAACTGGGTAACTGGCAAAGACTTGACCACAGGAGTGGTGGGAACAGTCTGTGCAGGCAAAGGCAGAGTGTACGGTTTAAGTCTGTCATAATAAATAATAATACATGTATTTATAAAGCACTTTCCATCAAATTGCTTTACAAAAAGTATTAAAACATATTAAAACATTGCCAATAAAAAGGAGTCAAGAGCAGATTATAATCATAAAATAAAATAAAATAAAAACATTTAAAACATTAAAATTAAATTAAAACTCACATAGTCAAGAGTTGTAAGTCAAAGAAAACAAGTGTATCTTTAGCTTTTCTTTAAAAATGTCCACTGAGCAGGCCTGCCTGATGTCAAGAGATAGATTGCTCCATAACATTGGGGCACGAAAAGAAAAAGCACGCTCACTAACAGTCTTAACAGTCTTTTTGCGGACCTTGGGGACACACATAAGGCCAGACTCCTGGGAGCGCAATAAGCGTTCGGTAACATATGCTTTCACCAGGTTGGAAAGATACGAGGGTGAGGTACCATTTACAATTTTATAGGTGAGAAGTAACGCCTTGAAGTCTGCTTGTACCTGAACTGCAAGGCAATGTAAGGAGGCCAATACTGAGGTAATGTGATCAAATCTACCAACTCCAGTCAGGATACGAGCTGCAGCATTTTGAACCATTTGCAGATCATACTTAGTACTTTTTTTGGGTGAGCCAGACAAAATGGCATTACAATAGTCCTATCATGATGTCACAAATGCATGGATCAGATCCTCAGCGTCCTTAAATGATAAAGCAGGTCTCATCTGAGCATTTCTAAAGTGGAAGAAAGCAACTCTTGTAATCTCTTTATAATATGGAGATTAAAAGAAAGTGTGTTATCAAAGACCACACCAAGATTCCTAACTCTGTTTCCACAATGAATTACACAGTCATCTGCAGATAGAGTAAAGGTATCCAGTAGGTGGCTCCACTTTGATGGTCTCATAAGTAGCATCTCTGTCTTGGCTGAGTTCAATAGCAGGGAATTTGCTGATAAGCAGCTCTGAATAGCAGCCAGACAGAAGCTGACCCAGTGGTGCCAGATACAAGGAAAAAAGCAGAGGGCCCAGAATGTAACCCTGTGGAACTCCATACCTTACTGTACATGACTCAGAGCAGGTGTTGTTGAACACAACATTTTGTGATCTCTCCAGCAGGTATGACTTCAACCACAGGAGGACCTGACCTGAAATGCCAAAAAAGTTCTCAAGCCTGTCCAACAATATCTGGTGATCCAGGGTGTCGAAAGCAGAGTTAAAATCTAGCAGTCGTAAAATAAAGGGGGAGTCCAATGAAAGTAGCAAATCATTTACCACTTTTGTAATGGCTGTTTCGGTGGAATGGTTTGATCTAAAGGCTGATTGTAATGACTCAAATAAGTTGCTAGTTGACAAGTACTGTATGAGCTGATTCGAGACCACTTTCTCAAATATTTTTGATAAAAAGGCAAGATTTGAGACAGATCTATAATTTGTCAGAGAGTCAACAGCTAACCACAACAATTTTAAAATAATCTGGGGAAAACCCCTGAACAAAGTGGCAAGTGACAATAAATATAAAACATAAGGTCCTAATGTTGACCATAACTCTTTTACCACCCAGGATAGCATAGGATCCAGTGAGCAGGTTGTACAACCAGCTGACATAACAACCTTAGTAAGAGCAGCCAGAGGGACAAGTTAAAATTTTCTTCATTGTTGAAATAATCATTGATCTTGTCTCTGATATCTTCAAGCTTTTCATTAAAAACATTAAAAAGTCATGTGCAGACAAGTCAGTGCTACAGACAGCTTGCTTACACTGTGTAAGCCTAGAGAAAGTGTCAAATAGCGGTTATGAATTATGCTTCTTATTTGTAATCAGGTTAGAATATGTAGCCAGCCCTGTGGCTCTTACATCATTCATTTATATACAGACATTAAAATGTTTAAGTTGATAATAGATAACAGTTCATAAATTGTAAATATGTTTAAAAATTATAATGTGTTAAAAAAGTCATAGTACAGTCATAAAGTCAAAGTCATACTACAGTTAAAATATCAGAGACAAAGGGGGGGTCAAAACAATTCAAAGAGCAGGAGACCACGTTTATTTGGGGCAGTGAAGCATATTCTCATTCTCTCATCTCTGTACCCTCAGTCCTTAGACAATCCTGTCCTCACCTTGCTCAGGAAGGAGGTGCTTTGCGTCAACTGCAGGTGCAGCAAAGTAGCGACAGCAGAAGCCGTTTTTATTGGCATTGAACAGGATCTGTAAACTATAAAAGTAAAGTAAAAACACTCTTAACTCTCAAGACTGATGAAGTGTCATCCTGTGGTTGATGTGTATGAACTCTGAGAAGCTTCCAGAGGTAAAATCATGTGTTTAATTTACTTGCTGTTATTTGAAATGTGTAAAAACAAGCTAAATTGCCAATTGCTGTTAGCCTTTAGCTTAGTGTGCTCATAGCCTCCTCACTGTTAATTTTGCATTATCACTAGCAATTGCTAATTTGTGTAGCATGTACTTAGCCACGAGTTAGCCTATAGCTCATTTACTAAGAGGAATTATTTTTTCACACCAGGAACGTCAGCTCGGAACAGTAGCCATGAGACAGATAACCCCCTTGGTGTGGGAACTGCCCAGGAGCTGAGGAGCATGAGAGCCCTTCATCTGGCAGCCCCACTCACCATAGGTACAGTTACAGAGCCCCCTAAGGGAGAGTGGATTCTTCACGCACTCATGTCATTGTTCCATGCCCTCAGTTTCTGATGATCTTCATAAATGTCTTTCATTTCCACTCTCAATGTGTGCATGTCCTCTGTTAGCTTCTCAACGGCTCTCTGGAGACCCTCGGAAACAGTACAGACGGGCTCCCACTACAGCAGCACCAGCAGTAGTACTCACATAGTCTCTCTGAAGGGCCACAATGGTCCACCACTTGTAAAGCCTCCTCCAGGTTCCAGACACTTGGCTTTCAACACTGGGTAAAGACCAGCCAGGAAGTGCTGAAACTTCTCCTCCCACTGTAGAACATCACCATAATCCTGAAATGCCTCCGCGACCAGCTGGCTCACATCGGCAACGTACACCTCCAAGCTCTCACCAGAAGCACACACATGGACCGACAGGCTGGCCCTGAAGTGGTCTATTAAATGTCAATATCTGAAAACTGCTCCCAATCTCTGCTTAAATGCAACATAATCCGACTGAGAATAAACCGAGACTGTCCTACAGCAGAAAAGCAGACTTGCTGAGACGAGTATGGAGAATCCTCACCAGCTCCTCGTTGCAGCTGTGGCTGTTAGCTGCTGTTGCGCTGACAGCCACCTCCAACTGTCTTGCCCAGCTGAGGAAGCTCTGGCTCCCGTAGTTAGTGAAAGGAGCAGGCAGGTCAATTTTAACATATCTGCTGGGTGAATATCTCTCAAGCATACCTGTACTGTGTTTAAAAGTGTCCTCGTCTTTATGCTACATGTTAATAATGCAGCTGCATACCGTCTTCAAAGCACTGCACGGGGTTAGCCAGCTAAACACAGAAACTGTGTTTCTGTGTTTGGACTCAACGCACAGCAAAACAAACAATGGTTCATCGAAGAGCACCGCTGCCACCAATGTAGCTGAGCATTCTGGGTTTGCCTATACTTTATATATTTAATAAAATAATAAACAGGACAGGACACAAGGTGACAGGTCCAACACCAACTCTGCTTCGCTTTATTCCTCCAGACCAAGTGACACACATGTGCAGCAACCGCGGTAAAACTCCAATCAACATCAATCGACTCCCTTGGTGTTGCGAACCAACAATACAAACAGATTCAAGAAAACCTAAACAGGAAGAGTAACAAAATCCACATTTACAAGTTCAAAAGTTAACAATCCTGTTGTATGCTAGATTGGCCCAGTGAACATTTCCAAGTCTTAAGTCAAGCAACTTTCTAGTTGAAAGAGGAACTAAATAAAGGCAAAGGTGAAATAAGAAAAGTAAACAGAAAACAATTTACACCACAGCCATCGATGAGGTGTGGAGAGGATTCAACACCATCACTAGCTACAACAAAAAGAAGCCAGAAAATTCCTTGGCAGAAATTCCGAGAGTGACTCAGGGGGCTGCTGCTGGGATGAGCACGTGATTAATTTTCCAGACTTCAAAAGTCTCCCCGATCATATTCTGCTTTGGAGAAATTACTTGTTGTTACATTGTTACTGTAGCACCCCCAGTTTTCACAAACGGCTCATATACCACACACTTTTGTATTGTGAGTGTATGTACAACATATTGCATTTTCCACTTTGACAGTCACGTGACAGCACATTCCCATAACAATCTTCCGCCTCCACCGGGCTCCACCAGTGCCGTTGGAATGAAATAAATGAGTCTGCTGAACCTATGTTGTTATGATGTTAATGATGTTATAAATGTTAAGTGGGGCCCTCCTAGCCCATATATTTGGGACAACGTGTAACAATCAGTGTTGCCAGCTCCTCAGTAAGGAAAGTCAATCAATCAATCAATTTGCATTGTTGTGCCATTGTAATAGACACTGTAGGGGAGAGTCTAGCATCGTGGGAGAGACAAAAAGTGAGTAAAAAACATCTCGAATGAGCTATAAATGAACTTTCTTCTGTTGATTGTATCTTATTTTTTTTTCAGTGAAACAGGCCATCAGTTTTCTGAATAACTTCATGACATTTATGAATTCTTGTCAAGAGCCACATTACATAGGAAAAAACAAATTTGTCCTGTATTGTTGAAAGTTACACTGAAGCAATCACAATACAAGTGTAACCAAATGTCTTTTCACGGTGAAACTTAGCATTTATATCCAGGGTGAGACCAGATTTGATTTATTTGCAGTTTGAATGCTAATGGGGGGATGAGGATCTCTCTGCTTTGACTGCAAAACTGTTTTGACTGGACGAGCACTGTGAGGTCGTTGGGATGGCAGCACCCACTGCTGCTGCCGCTTGTTGGGAGCTGCAGAGTGATGTGAGCTTTCTGCACCAGAAAAGTCTCCATTAATACCAGAAAATCACTAACTCGAGTGACAAAGACAGTAAGTTGGCAACACTGGTGACAATAATGCTGATTGATGAGCTCATGTTATGACTTCAGTTGCCGTTTTCACTGTGGCAACTGTCATTAATGTAGCCTTCTGCTAATGTTCAAAACCGCCGCTGATTTCTCAGAATCAGAGAAGAAATAATTAAATAATTAAATAATAAACTGGGTTGAGGGGAGGTGCAGCGTTATTTTAAACAGGCTGCTGGACCTACTAGTATGCTTACTTGTGTTAGGGTTTTGTCAAGGACAGCCAGGACCCAAATGCAGAGACATTTAAAGAAGGATTTATTTAACAATGTAGACAACAACAACAACAACAACAACAAAAAAAACCCTGCAGGGAAAAAGGGAAAACCACAAAAACTACAAAAACACAAAAGCCACAATGGCGAAAGTAACAAAAGAACAAACCAGAAGGGAAAACTAGACAAAAAAACCTCAATGGAGGAATTACTAGAGAAATGCGGAAATAACAGTCACTAGAGAATCAGAAGAGGTTAGATCTTCTTGGAAGCGAGGACTCAGAGGCTGGAGGCATGGACATCAATCGTCTGGCACAGGAGTCAGAGTGTTAGTGGTAAATAAAGACTACTTGATTGGCAATGAGAGGCAGGTGTGGCTTGTGATCCTCGCTTCCGAGTTGACTAGCCTAGTGAGATTGATCAGCAGCAGGAAAAAAATCTGACAAAAACAGAACCATGACAAGCAGGACCCTACTAACCAACATACTGTATTTGGGACAGATGTGTGACAATGACGCTGATTGACCAGCTTATGTTACAAATCAAATCAAATCAAATCAGATTTATTTGTATAGCGCCAAATCATAACAAAATTACATCAAGGCACTTTACATATAGAGCAGGTCGAGACCAAACTCTTTATAAAATTATTTAAAGAGACCCAACAGATCCCCCGATAAGTGCATGCAAGGGGGGAGGAAGAGAGAGCGAGCGAGAGGGAGGGAGAGAGAACCTCAGTCCTTCCCCCAGTAGCCTAGGCCTACAGCAGCATAGCTAAAGAGTAGAGGACTTTAACTTTTTAACGATAAGCTCTGTCATACAGGAAAGTTTTAAGCCTGGTCTTGAAAATTGCTAAAGAGTCCGCCCCCCGGCCCGATACTGGAAGTTGGTTCCATAGAAAAAGGAGCCTGATAACTGAAAGACCTGCCTCCAGATTTACTCTTGGAGACTCTAGGAACCACAAGTAAACCTCCATCTAGAGAGCAGAGTGGCCTAGGACAGTAAGGAACTATGAGCTCTCTGAGATATGATGGAGCTTGGCCATTGAGAGCTTTATATGTTAAAAGAAGGATTTTGACTTCTACTCTATATTTTACTGGCAGCCAATGAAGAGCAGCTAACACAGGAGAGATATGATCTCTTTTCCTATTCTAACCAGCGCTGTTTCTGTGCTATGATGGGCTCTAAATCCTGATTGAAACTGTTCAAAAAAACTCTTCCCATCCAGATGGTCGTGTAGTTGTTTTGCTACAGCTTTCTCAATGATTTTAGAAATAAATGGAAGGTTTGATATGGGTCTATAGTTTGCCAAAACATCTGGATCAAGATTAGGCTTTTTAAGCTGGGGTTTGATGACCGCGGTCTTAAGTGCCTGAGGTACATAACCCAGAAATAAAGTCAGATTAATCAAACGGCTCAATTAAATTAAATTTCTTTAAAGAGGTTAGTTTGTAGTTGGTACTGGGTCTAATAGACAGGTTGATGGTCTGGATGATGAAACTATAGAAGCTAGCGCTGAAAGATTCAGAGGTGAGAATGATTCCAGATGTAAAAGAGTCGTTGCATCTGATTCAGGAGTTGCTGTATTCAGTAGGAGATTTTTATCTAACTTAGGCAAGAGCTGATAAATTCTTTCTCTGATTGTGAGAATTTTATCTGTAGAAAAGTTAATAAAATCATCACTGCTTAGAGCTAAGAGGATCACTGGTTCAAATGAGCTATGACTCTCTGTCAGCCTGGCTACAGTGCTGAAGAGAAACCTGGGGTTGTTCTTGTTTTCTTCTATGAGTGCTGAGTAATATGATCTTCTAGCACTGTAGAGAGCTTTTTTATATATTTTTAGGCCACCTTTCCAGGCTCTGTGAGACGCCAACGCCAATTTCTTTCTAATTTCCTTGATGTCTGCTTTAAGGCACGGATCAGGGAATTATACCAGGGAGCCAGCCTCCTCAGTTTAAATACTTTCTTTTTGAGAGGGGCTGCATTGTCAAGATTTGAATACAGTGTGGCCACGGTGCTAGTCACAAGGTCATCAACCTGTGTACGGGAGAAATCCTCATTTGAATTTAGATATGGCATTGTTGGGAATGATGACTGAATGGTCTCTTTAAATTTAGTCACAGCAGCTTCAGTTAAACATCTTTTATAGCTGAATTTATTCCTCAATGCTGTGGAGCCCATTAAAGTAAACTCAAATGTAATGAGGTAATGGTCAGTCAGGAGAGAGTTTTGGGGAAGAATTGTTAGCTTGTCAATTTCAATGCCATATGTTAGAACAAGATCAAGGATATGATTGTAGAAGTGAGTGGATTCATTCACATGCTGGGAAAAGCCAATTGAGTCTAGTAGGGAAAGAAACCCAGAACTAAGACTGTCACTTTCTACATCAACATGTAAGAGTGAGGCTTTCAAAAGACCTGCAGCCAGATTTTGTTCTAGGGTTGATTAATAGGCTTGACTGAAATATTGCAGCCACCTCAACCTGTGGTCTGAGGGATATGAAAATTAACATGAGTTGGGGTGTAGCTTAATTAATGCTAACATACTCATCCTGCTGCAGCCACGTTTCAGTTATACAAAATAAATCAATATGGTGATCAGCAATGAGATCGTTAACTAGTAGATTTTGATGATAATGATCGAATGTTCAACATTCCAAATTTGAACGCAGTGTTATTTGAGACTGACTTTGTGGCTGTTTTGATTTCAGTTAAATTTTAGTTTTTAGTTCCTCTTCTGTTTAATTTGGGTTTCGTGACCTTTCTAAATTTAGGTGGTCGGGGGACAGACACAGTGTCAATAGACCTAAACATAGACAGAGAATCTATTCTATTCTCGGCAGGTGACCGCTCTGACTGAGGCGCAGAGGAGCATGTTAAACTGCGGCTCTGCCTCCTGGTCTTAACTCGGGATTGTCAGGGTTTTGGATTTATGATAAAATTGGCCATATTCCTAGAAATGAGAACGGCCCGTCCACGGTGGGATGGACACCATCTCTCCTAATTAGACCAGGTCTCCCACAGAAAGACTTGGAGCCATTGAGGGGGAGGAAACTATCTCGGCTGCCGTATGAGCTCATTTAGGTCGGCCCGCACTGGCTACAGGGGGTAGGCTAGCTACACTAGCATAAGTTGGGCTAGCTAAAGTGCGGAGCCTGACTCTAACTCATTAATTTTCGCCTCCATTTCTACCATCATCCTGCATCTATGACAAGAGGTCATAAAAGGAGGCAGAAGAATAACTACACATGAGGCATACAGAACAGGAGAGGAGAGGAGGAGGAGAAAGAGGAACAGAGTAAAGAGAGAGAGCTAGAGGACATTGCTAATCGGGTAGTTTGATTAGCGGAGGAGCAGAACCGGTTGTAACCTTTGGAGAAAGGGGAGATATTGACTTTTAAACCTAGTGTTGGTGTGACAATAATTTGCTGTCGGATTAATCGAGTGAATTAGGAGATAATAGCAGAAGAACAGTGGATACAATAGTCGAGATGACACAGAGCACAGCAGAGAGCACAACCGCCATTGACCGGAAATGACGCAACACGCTTACCGCCAAGCGTATCCAAAGAACCTCACACCTGGACTAACCGCATGGTCTTACGGCGTGTTACTGCCCACAGACTAGCCTGATGAAGAAATAAAAACAAGGATATAATCTTGTGATTAAATGTTGAGTAATATAGTGGTTACAATTAAAAATTATTCAGAAGTTTAGAAGAAAACAATACAGCATGTGTACTCCTGAGTCACAATTTACAGAAAGAAAGATACACACACCACACACTGTGACGGATTGCTGGGCTTGTGAGGGAACTTCTGATGTGTTTTGTTGTGTTCCTACTTGACAAATAACAAAAACAAAAAAATCTAATATGTTAAATATTCAAAAGATCTGACTGGGGCTACTTTTGCCTGTAGTCTGAATTTTGTCTTAGACACCCACAATATCTCTTAGTGCCATATTTCAGTTGATTTTAAAGAAAGAAAATGAAAGACATTGAAAGCGTGGAAGGCACAAATTCCTAATATCAAGGTTCCTGCAGCCCTTTCTGAGCAGCTGTTGAACAGCAGCAAGATGACTCAAGTTGATTTCAAAGTCTTTAAAGAGTTGCTGAAGCCACTGTTCAGCTTCGCTGTATCAGAGGGATGTGATGAAGAGTGACAGGCAACAGCTTGCTGACGCTCAGAGCTCAGCCTCAGGTGAAAGTGAGAAGACAGATCACCCCCACTGATGATGAGGAGGGCAGAGAGCACAGCTGCGTCTGTGTGTGTGTGTGTGTGAGAGACTGTTTGGACAAACAGAATGAAAGGGCATGAGCCTACAGTATAAGGATGTACATGTGCAAAATCTGAGAGTGTACATAAAAAGGTGCAGTTCTGGTGTGCGTGTGTGTGTATGTGTGTGACAAAAGGCCCTGCGGCGCACAATGTGCTATCGCTGAGCAGCTGACACTTCTTAGCAACAGAGACAGATTTTTGCAAACTAATTTGACTCAGAGGAGATGCCAAAAGACATCTATGAAACTTTTCATAGCCTGACTGGAAAATATAAGGCAGGAGTAACAATTGTGTGTGTTTGGAGGGGGCTGAGCAGTTATGTGGGGGGTTGAAAGTTCAATGTCCTGATGGACTGGGGGAATAAGCTCTTCTTCAGCCTCTCTGTTTTGGCCATACAGAAGCAGAGTCTTTTGCCAGATGGCAGCCACTGAAAGAGTTTGTGGTTGGGGTGGTGAGAGTCGTCAAGGATCTTCCAGGCTCTGGTGGTGCAGCATCCGGTTTAGATCTCTTGCAGGGCGGGCAGTGCTGTCATGGTTGTGCATTCAGCACAGTGGATCACTCTATGCAGTTTCCTGTCTGTGGCAGTACAGCTGCTGTACCAGTTGGTGATGCCCTTGGTGAGCATAGACTCGACTGCTGCGGTGTAGAAGGTCCTCTGCAGCGCTGTGGAGATCTTAAATTTCCTCAGCCATCTGAGGTGGTACAGATGCTGCCTCGCCTTCTTCACGAGGGTGGAGATGTGCTGTGTTTTATCAAAATATAGTTTGGTCTCAGTCAGTCTACTAGGTATTTTTCCTCAAAGGAATACGCAATTGGTGGTGTATATAGGTGTTGATTACATTTGTGTATTTGTGTGTGGTTCGACTCAAATGTTCAGCCTTTTTCAAACTTCTACTACTTCCCTATACTTTTACCTACAGAATGGTGAAATTTTAAAGCGTTGACAAAAGTCTTGTCTATTCGTCACAGTTTATCATTTTACTTTTTGAATGGTAAATGTTCAAGTATCATGCAAAATTTTGACTAATTCAGTTTATAATGAATTAGAGTGTTCAGAGTTAGTGTGTATAGTTGCTGAAGTGGAGAGATAATCAGAAAATTATCAGAAGAAACATTTATAAGTTGTCATCACAGGTGCATAGGTCAAGCCAGCCACACAATTTTCCCCAAAAATGTAGAGATTCTAGTCCTGTTTCAGACAATGTATCTACTTCAACAGTGAGTCAAACAGAATTGATCTGTGAGCCTCTGAAGGGTATGTCCACCATCCATTTCACATGGTGATATATATATATATATATATATATGTGTATATATATATATATATATATCTCACTTAGTTCATACATTACTCTGGGACAGACACACACACAGAGTTAAAGTCAATGTTGTTCACTTTCTTCAACCTGTGGGACAGATGTGACACACAGCTCCTTTTCAGGCTCTCTGGTTCTCTCAGGGCATTGTTCTTGCAACCCTGGAGCTACAGGTGACAGCTGCAGGTGCGAGCAATGACTTATACAATGACTGAGTAGATGAGTGTAGGGCAGATACACATATAGAGACACATAGAGATAGACACACACACAGACAGACACACATGTAGACAAACACAGAAATTATTCAAGTCTATATAGTTAATTTTGTTCATTCTTGACTGTGAGGTGGACACACACAAACAGACATAAGCAAAGGGAGCTGTTATCCTGTTGTCCTGTTGTAAACTGTTGCTTCTCTTCAGGGAGTTCCTCTTTCATGACTCTCTTGTGTGAGATTCTGTGCAGAGCTTAAATAAAGAAACACTGACATCAAGAAACTTTGTGTGAAAGTGGCAATATCCTTTACCATAAATGTTAGACAATTTTATTTTTGTTTTTCGTTTTTTTCCGTATTTAGGGTCATCACAGCAAGTCTGCTCTGTGACTTGAATGATTGATTTGGCTATGGTTTTTACACCAAATGTCCTTCATGCCCTATCCTCTCCCTTCCTGTCCTAAGCCTACAGGTGCTGAATAATTTCTGCTCCATGCACCTGCATCATTAATTGCCAAAGTGAATCACTCAATGTCACTTCTGTTATTTTTAGTTACTGCTGATAATGACTTATTTACTTTTGCAAGCTATGAAGTATTAAAGCTCAGTATACTGCAGAGTAACATTTTTTGTTTGCTGTATCTTTTAAGTAATCCTAGAATATTCCATCATAATATAAAGGAAATGGCTACTGTTTCACATAAAAACTTGTTATATTGCAAGGTAACTATGGTTAGAGCTGCTGCCTACAGCCTTTCCTGCTGGTATAGTGACACAGTTAACACTGGAGCTACAGTTTTCATTATAACCACCCTTGGCTCTACAAAGAGAGGCATTCCACTCAAATCCTGCTCTTCACTGATCTCATTATGAACCTTCCACTTAGTTTCAGCAAAAGGTAAATTGGCTTCTGTTTCCTTTCCAATGTAATTAGTTAAATCTTTAAAAATGCAATTAGGTTTCAGCAGCTGTTGTAAGTGTGCTCACATTACTGCAACCTCCCAATTATTGATAAAGTGACCAGACAGCCTACAAAGATAATAATCACTGGCATATTAATAATAAAGGTTGTACTGATAATGACAGCCAATCATAAAAGGGCTAATGTAGGATATATAGTAACTATGAAGTTTTTTTCTTTCAATTAATTATATTGTATAATGAGTATATTTCCTTTTCTTTCTTTTTTTTATATTTAGTTTCTTTGGGCGTTTCAAGTGTAATAGACAAACAATCACAAACAGGCAATACAACACAAAAAAAAAAAAAAAAAAAACAAAAACATGACATTACAAAATACTTCAGCAAAATTACTTTAATACTATATTGTAAATACAGTGTTAAAGTATTATATATATATATATATATATATAGTAACATGGAGAGATATTTTATAGTATACAAATAAGAAATAACCAAAAACATCAACAGGGGTTGAATCTTCATTCAATCATGTGTGAAAGTATATTTTCCGTATAATTGAGAAAAGGTTTCCAAATATTATGGAGGACTTAATTTTTGTTTCTTAGCGAGTAGGTTATTTTTTCCAAGGGCATGCAATTGTTCACTTCTGATTGTCACAGTTTAAGTGGCAGAGGCTGGTCAGATTTCCATTTTGTTGTTATACATTTTTTGGCTATGGCCAATAAGATTTATTTGAACTTAATGGAGTGACAATTCATGAATAGAGTCTTTTAAAGCTTGCCTAGGAGGCAAACCTCCGGGTTAACTGGAAAGATGTGGCCATGAATTACCGTCAGATCATTGCATACACCTTGCCAGAATTGTCATATCTGAAACAGCTGGCTAAGGGTAAACATAAATATGGTAATATTGTTATTCATGTCAGCAGTAACAACACCTGACCTCACCATTCGGAGGTCACAAAGATTAACATGGAGTGTGTGTGTAATTTTGTTAAAATTATGTCAGACACTAGTTTTTTCTGGCCCCCTCCCCAGTCGGACCAGTGTATAGCCACATGTCATCATTTGACCGCTGGCTGTCAAGGTGGTGTCACAATGTGGGCTACGTAGAGAACTGGATGGCTTTTTCAGGGAGACCTGGTCTGATTAGGAGAGATGGTGTTCATCCCACTGTGGATGGTGTCACTCTCATATCTAGGAGTCTGACTGATTTTACAAGAAAGTTAAAACCCTGACAATCATGAGTTGAGACCAGGAGGCAGAGCTGCAATTTAACACCCTCCTCTGCGCCCCAGTCAGAGCGGTTACCTGCTGAGAATACAATAGAGTCTGTCAGGATCCCTGTTTTCCTTTTTTTTTGGTTTTTGTTTTTGTCTTACTCCACTTTTGTGTGAGTAGATCTTTTTTGTGTTGTCTTTTAAATTCCTTTGTTCCCATTGGAGGTTGGCCACAAGCCAGGCAGAGTTGGAGTTTCTCCTCAGCAGTCTACACACCTGCCACCAATCAGCCATCTGCACACCTGCCAGCAATCAAGCTTTGAGCCTGCACTCACAGTATTTTAGGACCGGTGTTGCACTCCACTGCTTGACAAATCTACAGTTTACCCATGTGGTATTGATCTATAGATCATGAAGACAGTAAGATTTTTTTTTTTTGCTTGTTGCCTTCTCTTTTTGCTCACCTGCCTCTCTGCACACAGAATTCCAGTCTCCAGCCACCATCCTGCTACACTCCTGGCTCTACACTGTCCCAGCTCTTCAGCCTCTTTCTTCTGCTCTCGACTGCCTCCCTGGACTCTCAAAGCCTTTGCTCTACACCCCAGTTTTGGACTTCTAGCACACCCCTTTACCTGGCTTCCCATGCTCTGGATTGCCTTCTGCCTGACCTCTGTGCCCACAATAAATCCTGTTTCTCATGACTTTCAACCTGAGTCATTGTTCTGCATCTTGTGTCTGGTTCTGACAGTCCCTGTCTATGATTAGGTCTATAGAAACTGTGTGTTCCCCGACCACCTAAATTAAGAAAAGTTGTGAAATTAAAATCATAAAGAGCCATAAATTTGGTCTCAAATTTCACTTCAGTTAAATGTGGACTATTGAATATTCAATCTCTTTCATCAAAATCTCTCTTAGTCAATGATCTCAGAACTGATCATCATATTCATTTATTTTTTTATATCAGAAATCGGCCTGCAGCAGGATGAGTATGTCAGTATAAATGAATCTACGCCCCCCACTCACGTTAATTTTCATATCCCTCATACCACAGGTCGAGGAGGAGGGGCTGTGATATTTCAATCAAGCCTATTAATCAACCCCAGACCAAAATCAGGCTGTAGGTCTTTTGAAAGTCTCATTCGTAGTATTTCCCACTCTAACTGGAAAGGTGAAAAATCAGTTCTGTTAGTTATAGTATACTGTCCACCTGGTCCGTACTCAGAATTCCTATCAGAGCTTTCTGAGTTTATATCAGAGTTAGTACTCAGTACAGATAAAATCATCATACTGGGAGATTTCAATATTCATGTAGATGTAGAAAGTGAAAGCCTTAGTTCTGGATTTCTGTCCTTACTAGACTTAATTGGCTTTTCCCAGCATGTGAATGAACCCACTCACTGCTTCAATCATATCCTTGATCTTGGGTTAGGGTTCAATGCCATATGTACTAACATATGGCATTGAAATTGACAAGTTAAATTATTTTCCTCAAAACTCTCTTGACTGGCCATTACCTCATCACAGTTGAGTTTAATTTAATTGACTGCACAACATCAAGGAATAAATTCAACTATAAAAGATGTCTATCTGAAGATGCTGTGACTAAATTTAAAGAGAACATTCAGTCATCATTTGCAGCAATGCCATATCTAAATTCAAATGAGGATTTCACCCATACACCGGTTGATGACCTTGTAGTAACTTTTGACCAGGACATGTCCTCTGTCCCTCAGAAACATACTCTCTCAAGATGACGCAGAAAAACTAGTCCATGCATTCGTAACGTCTAGGCTGGACTACTGTAACTCATGACTATTTGAATGTCCAAACAAATCTCTGAAAGGCCTTCAGATGATTCAGAATGCTGCTGCACGAATATTAACAGGAACTAGGAAAGGAGATCACATCTCTCCTGTGTTAGCTGCTCTTCATTGGCTGCTGGTAAAATACAAAGTAGTTCAAAATCCTTCTGTTAACACATAAAGCTCTTAATGGCCAAGCTTCATCATATGTCAGAGAGCTCATAGTTCCTTATTGTTCTAGTAGGCCACTCTGCTCTCTAAATGGAGGTTTACTTGTGGTTCCTAAAGTCTCCAAGAGTAAAACTGGATGCAGATCTTTCAGTTAGCAGTCTCCTCTTCTATGGAACCATCTTCCAGTATCTGTCCAGGGGGCAAACAATTTTCAAGCCCCAGCTTAAAACTTTTCTGTATGACAGAGCTTATAGTTAAAAAGTCCATCTCCTATTTAGCTATGCTGCTATAGGCTTAGGCTGCTGGGGGAAAGACTGAGCACCCCCACCACACACACCTTTCATTCGCTGACAATAACCGTGCTTCTCAGAAATCCCCATTTCTCCCGGTTCTTAGCGTGTGTACTGTATTCACTAACCATGTTTTCATAAAGTCTCTGTCTCTCCCAGTTCCTCTCCTCTCTCTCCCTATTCTCATCCTGCAGGTGATGACTCATCGCCATCCCATTTTCCTGCAACGCCTGCTGCTCACTTATCCTCATAAATTCCATACTACAGCATCATCTCCATGAATTTTGTGCAGCATCATGTTCCTGCCTTCCCCTGTTTTGAATATCCCCTCCTCCTGCTCTCATTCTCTCCCTACGCTACTCCTGCCCCGTGCCTCTCTCGCTCTCTCTGTCTCTCTACCCTACCGGTCGAGGCAGATGGCTGTCCCCGTAAGCCTGGTTCTGCCCAAGGTTTTTGCCTCTTAAAGGAAGTTTTTCCTTGCCACTGTCACCAAGTGCTTGCTCATCGGGGAATCTGTTTGGTCTCTTTAAAAGAGTTTGGTCTTTTTATAAAGAGTTTGGTCTAAACTTGCTCTATATGTAAAGTGCCTTGATGTCACTTTGTTATGATTTGGCACTATACAAATAAATCTAATTTGATTTGATTTGATCCTGCAGCAGCTGCCAATCACTCACATAAGATTTTACTGCTCACCTTCAAGGCTGTTCATAACCTTTCCCCTCCATACCTTTCTCACCACCTCCACATTGCCACAACCCACTTGCACACTCAGCTCATCTTCCCCCCCACCCTCCTGGAAACCATGGGGAGCAGAGCAGTCAGCCACTCCACTCCCCATCTCTGGATTCCACTCCCCCCTGACCTCCACAACACCACATCTGTCAGTATGTTCAAATCCAAACTCAAAAGCCATCTGTCCAGACTCACCCACTCAATCTGATTCTATCCAATGTGCTTTTAAACTGTCTTGCCCACTATTTTTATGCATTTCTATGATGTATTTGTATGCTGTATTTTATTCTTGGTGTAAGGCACTCTTGAGTGCCACGAAAGGCCCAAACAAATAAAATGATTTTTATTGTTATAATTTATATATATTATTTATATACATTATTTATATCACTCGTACTTAGTGTAATAGTCCTGTGTCTTCATCTACTCATCACCAGTTGCTCTTGTTCCCTACCAAGTGACACACTCCTGGCAATCTAAATTGCTTTCATGCTACATGGTAGCATTCAATCATCATACAATTGTATGATTGTTATTTCCTAGAGAAAAACTCTGCCTAGATTCCCCCAAGGGTCCAATGAGATACCATATCAAAACAGTAATGGAAAAATCCTACCAACATGGATGCCATTAATTCAGGTATAATCCATTAGGTTTTAGCTGCAGGGGAGATTGCTCAGACAATGTGAGAATTCTCCTGGATTTAAATCTCAAAGCCCTATGCTAAAGTATCAACCAATTCTGCATAGAGATTAATCAATGTCAGGTTTGGCAACTCTATTTCCCTCACCCTCCTTATCCCCCTCTCTGTGCAGGCAGTCCCAATTCACCTTCCCACATGCCTACACCAGAACACCGTGAGGGATTGAACTCCTGTGTTATTTTTTATCCTCAATGTTCTTTTCTGCTCTTGCAACAACCCATTTAGTCCTCTGAGAGGGTAAATATCATTTCTACTTTGTTTCCTGAAAGGCAGAGCTGCACTATAGGCCACTGTGTGAGACAAAAAGCTTCTTGCAATCAATTGTCTCTCCAGCAGTCTTTTAAGATAAGAGCTGAATATTCCATATAATTTAGAATTGCAGAAGTAGAAAGGGATTGGGATTTCTTTTAAGACAGGATCAACTTTACTTTAACATACCTTTCTGTTAGCTATAACCACAAGCCAAATATCCTCCCCTTGAAGATTGACTGTGACAGGCCAGGTACCATCTTCCCTGCCTCCTGCATAGTTTCTGCAGCAACTGTTTGTTTATTCCATATGCAATAAATAAGTGACCAGTGTCCATTATCAAACAACACTTATGGTGGTCCACCATTTCAAAGGATCTATGCATCTTTGTAACACTTGCTCTGCATTAATAGCAAGGATCCCCATCAGCATACAGCTACACTGTTTGGCCACATGATGTTAAAATAATGGCTGGTTGCCACTGACAACCCTGTCAGCTACTATGTCAGAAAAACACCCCAAGAGAGAATTTACTGAAAAGCTAAAAAGCTGAAAACTTAAAGCACATTGTGATAATTTCCTTTCAAATGCATTGTGGTGGTGTACAGAGCTTGATTGCTGAATGTTGTGTTAATTTCCAGATATTTATGGACCTGACAGTTGCTCCCTCCAAATAATGTCACAGAACAGATCCAAACATACAACATGTTTGTATGTGGTGTGATCACTTTAACAGATGGAGGCTAATCTTTCCACATGATAAGGCGTGTCATTTGTTCTTTGCACTGTCAACTGTCACTGCTGTGCTTAATTTGACTTGCTTCATATCATTGAGCATGCTGGTCAATATTAGCTCTGCAGCCACTGACTCAAAAGGACATGTTTGTTCAAGCTTCATGTCATCTGTACCACACAAATTAAACACAGACTGACAGACAGGGTGATGATAGTTTTGATATCAGTATGGAACAGTCATTCAATGAGACAGCAGCAGCTGTTTTGTAAAGGAGGACAATGGACTGGAACTAGAAGTGTTTTTATTGATCATTTCATTTAATTTGAATAATACAAAGATTTATGGAATGAATGATGTAACATTCTCAAAAACCTTCTTAGAATATTACTGTTCAAAAAAAGTGTTTTCTTTATGTATAATATTTAATAGATTTTGGTCTTTACTACCATATAATGATACTATAGATATGATGTAAAGAAAAACCATCTATACCTTACCTATCTAAAGTGCCTAACTCCCAGATTAATGCTCACCTTGTGTGGGAAGTATCAACTGTACTGATACTATTTACCTTCTCTCACTCACTGCACTCAACGGTGTGTGCACATATGCTTAAACCAGAACATTGTGAGCACTTGTAGATCAGAAATACTTTAATAATCCCCAGGGGGAATCTGCACATGAATAAACGATGAATCGTTGATTAACAGCAGTGTATGTCAAGGTCTGGGATATACCAATGTTGGGTTAGAAAAGGGTGCATTTTGTTATCAGCTATAAAATGATCAAATCTGAAATTATTAAATTCAATTAATAACGTGGGGCATCACCCGGAAACCGGAACCAATAACCAAACTGTGCAGACCACTTCAGAACAAAATCAATGACATTAGGTCCTGTCTTTTCACACATCAAAATGTAATTTTTAACATATCTATTTTATTTATTCACTTTTATTTTTATTTATTTTATTTTGAGTCTTGTGCAATTTATTACTTGAATTTTTTTTTAACTTTCATATTTCTAGCTATTTTATCATTATTGCCAGTTTTTACTCCATCGTCTTAATCTTTAGTTTTTAGCTCCAGTGTCTACTCATGGGGGCCCTCCACACAGGGAGTTGGGTCTGGTCTGCCCACATGGATGTTGTCCTGGAGATCCCTCAGACCTGGGGTACTGGGGGGGGGGGGGGGGGGGGGCTCTGCAGTTGTTGTGGAGTCTGCCCTGGTCTGCCCAGGCTTTGGGGAGGGTTCTGTGGTGGCACTCCCTGTGGCTGTGAACTGTGGTGCTTCTCTGTGTGGACGGCCACCCATTGGTGGCTTCTCCTGACCTGGATCCTGAGTGCCATGCCATGTCACCAGTCTTTTTACTGTGTGTGTAAGTGTGGATGTGTGTGTGTGCTTGTGTTTGGGGGATCGGGTCTACACGTGGGGGTGGGAGGGATGGGCTTTCATTTATTATTGTTGTACGTTTTATATGTTGTTTGTTATTTTATTCTGTGAAGCACTTTGGGTTGCATTTTAATATGCATGAAAAGTGCTGTGTAAATAAATAAAGTTTAAGTTTAAACTTTGCCTCATAAACAGTTGTTCAATTAGAGGAGCCAATATCTGAAATATCAGCACCACTAGGTGAATGGTGAAGGTGTGAAATCCAAGCTCTGACTCTCAATCAGCCACCTATCACAATAAAATATGCACAATAATGACAAGAAGACTTCTCTTCAAAGCTACAAAAAGTATTTATTATCTTCTACACAAATTAACAAAGCCAACAATTGTTTAAATACTACACTACCAACTATTGCTAAGCAACACATAAAGACAGCGGCGGTGTAAAGGCAAACAGGTAAACTACAGTGTGTGTGTGCATGTAGGGGGGGGGCGGGGGGGCGGCAGATAGCCACTCTCCAGAGTGAACCAGTGTGTGTAAAAGTCAATCAGTCTGATCCAGCATTTATCCACGTCTCTGTAAAGAAACTTTTTCTTCCTCCCTCTTCTTCCTTTTCTGCCTCTCATTGATCCGGAAGTGTTTTGGTGAACACAGGTTGGATTTCATCTTGTCCAGCGAGGGTGAAACTCCAAAGAACGAGTGAATGAATCGCCTTTATTGTCAATATACAAAAGCACAACAAAATTATGCACAGCCATATTGCCTTCATACAACTACATCAATTTATCACAATTATCACATGTTGAACATAATAATGGCACACTTTCAGCACATATACATTTGTATGCATACATACATTGTGTATGTACACTAAACCCGAATAGAGGGAAAAGGGGGAATAAGCACACGTGTACAGGTCACTTTCGTTGGTGATCTAGCTGATCGAAAAAGAAAACCTTCTCCTGAGCAAGAATACCAGAAAGAGGACGAGATAAGTTCCCAGCCTGTATTTAAAGGAGGAGTGATGTCACAGTCCCATGATCTCAGCTCCCTGTGTTGTAGATACGTCTCTGCCAATCAGAGACGAGAGCTTCCACCTCCTGGTGTGTCAACTGCAAGGGATGAAGGGAAATGGAGTCTGTAGATGGATTCTTTTGTTTCCAGAAAACAAAGGGATGGAGGTGACCTCGTGGTCAGGCCTCAGGGTTTACATGTAGGCCTTTCTTTGTCTGACCTCATGATGAAGGCCCAATACCAGACAGAAATGTGCAACATGGATGTAAATAAAAATGAGCAATCATCATCAGTTTCCAAAGACAACAACGGATACCCTTCCCCATATGAACCAGTGGAGCCTGAAGACCAGGTCATATAAAGGTTTAATGATAGTTCTGGGAAGAATGTGAAAAAAAAAAACAAAAAACAAAAAAAAACAAGCAATGCATCAGAACTTGCTGTGTAGCTGCAGACCTGTCTGTGGGGGACCGTTTTTATGAGGAACCAAAAGTTTTTGTTTTTTTTGGTGGCAGGGGTCGTTCTTGTCTTGGAAATCTCGTGCTATGTATTTGGATGGAGCTGACATTCTCAGCCTCTGGGTGACAATGTGACTTGGGAAGGAAAAGTCTGGAATCAAGGAGACAAAAACTAATTTGGCTATCACATTGCCATCACCTATGTATTGGAGCAATGCCTTACCACAGGGCATGGCCACCTGCTGCCTCAGAGATGGTCTCAAACTGTTCAATGCTATTTACTCTGTGTCAACAACAGCCTTGGGTGCCTATGTTGTTTCTAAACACTATATATGAGGACTTTGGCAGGCAGGTGGTGGAGGATTATATCACTTGTTTTACATCATATCTTGTTTGTTTAGACCCTGCAGCTCGATGAGGGCAACAAAGTAGCAGTTCACTAGGTTAAGATTGTCGTTTGGCAATTCAAGGGGAACTAACAAGCCAATAAAATGTTAACCAGGGGAGGAGGAGGAGAAGCTGAGAGAGAAGGGGTGGGGTGGAGGGTGAGAAACGGGAGATGAATAAGGAGAGACAAAGGCTACAAGAAAAAAACAAAAAGATCTCTACCTCTGACAGATAGGACAAGACTAAATAACTAAAGACTAAAAAATTTCATGGGAAACTGTCCGGGGGATGTTTTCCATGCTCACAGGTTTTCTAAAAAATCAAAATCGTCTCTGTTAATTACTATTATTGACCAAGTTGATTGGGTTATTCTTAACATTGAGTCTAAGACTATAATGATTGTGATTGTCAAAACACCAGCTGATTCTGATAGTTGAACACTTTTGCATCAGTGGTGGTGGCAAAAACTCTTCTGGTGAGAATAACATGAGGAGACTTTGACTGAGGCACACTGAGCTCAGAACTCTGTAGCAAGGAGTGAGGAATGACCCTTTCTCCAAGCACTGAGCAGATATATATGATGTACAAAGAGGGTTACTATCTGGAGTATCTGCAGATACCTGTTGTAAAAGGCCATGATGAAGTGCAGAGCACAGTTCCCTTATGAGGTCACATTCCCTGCAAGGGTTAGGGTAACGATAATGGTGAGGATTTTAAATAAAAGTTACAACATTTAAAGAGTAACAAATCTTTCACATTTCCCCCTTTTGATCATATATTGATCACTGAAAATTTCATATACATCAAGTCTGTAAAACAAACCTCCTCAGTTTAATGAAAGGATTCACCGACAGAGGTACAAAAGAAACTTACTGCCCTACCCCTGTGTCTCTCGCCCTCTCTCAACCCAACCTGTCAAGGCAGATGGCCGCTGCCCCCCCGTGCCTCTCTCTCTCTCTCCCTCTTCCCTCTCTCTACCCAACCGGTAGAGTTGCGCCCCCGAGCCTGGTTCTGCTCAAGGTTTCTGCCTCTTAAAAGGAAGTTTTTCCTTGCCACTGTCGTTAAAAAGAGTTTGGTCTAGACCTACTCTATATCTAAAGTGCCCTGATGGAACTTTGTCATGGACATTATACAAATAAATCTGATTTGGTTTTTGTGTGATGCAAGCATTCCTGGGATGCATAGGGTTAAGCATATGGGGGAACAATTAAGTTATATTATTTACTCAGTCATCATCACTATGAGGGAATAGGTCAGGAACGTTATCATTATCTAGCTTTTGTTGGAGCATTTGATGTTGCATCATTTTAAGAGAGATCATGCTGGAAATGTACCTTTTGATCACGGGAGTAATACAAGAAAAAAAAAAATCAATTAATCATTCAATCAATCAATGAAATCTAATTTCGTTTCACACCTTACCTTACCTCATACAACTACATCAAAGTAAACACAATTACTAGTTGAAGCGTAATAATGGCACGCATCAGAATTATACAAACAGCACATATACATTTGATTGTGTATGTACACTAAAACTTTGAGCAGTCTGTCGTACGAAAAGGCATTGTGGGTGTGGGGTGTGTTGCACCACCAAGCTTAGGGAGGGGGAAGAGAGGTTGGCTGTAGCCTCTATTGGACGCTGCCACCCAGCCACCTATTAACCAGTGCTGAGGGCAGAGGCAGGATGGGGGAGGGCAGTTGAGGGGGGTGGGTCGGGTGGGTGCATTTCATGCATGCAGGTGGTTGGTATCAGTCTTTGTCTGTGTACGTGTGTGAAATCATTAACGGCATCAGGATGACTTAGATAGCAATGCTGTTTTATCCTCTTATGACATCAGGATGAGTTGCAATTTTTAACAACCACACTTTGCAATCATCATGTTGAAAGTTGTGGAGTGGACCGTCAGCTAGCTGAGGTACATTTGCTTTCACTTGTTCTGCAACAGAAGACAGAAACTTCATGAGTTGTTTAGAATAGGATAACACTGAATTTTCACAATTCGTGAGAGTCAGTGGTGTCGGTGCTTTCAAAGGTTGCCATCCAACAGAGGGAGGGTAACAGGATTTCATGGGGTGAGCTTGACATGAGTTCTACTTCTCTTTCTCATGTTTGTGAGCACCAATGAGAGGGCTTTTATCCATGAGATGCCAGTTTCAGCACAGCACTTTGCTAGTTTATTTTTCAAATGCTTCAAATTTACTCGTTCTATTGCACCTCCATTTTGTGGATGGTATGCACAATGTTGTTCCAGATATATGGCCAATACAGTGCTGAGTTGGTTTAGGGCTTCATTGACAAAGTGTGAGCCATTGTCAGATTTAATTTCAGTTAGCAGTGCTTTAGCCACAACAAAATATGTGCACTGTTTTCTGGGACAACCTCTATCCTTTTGGAAAGCATGCCAACCACAACCAAACAATGCTTCTTAACTTAGCATGGTGTGAGTTCAATGAAATTAATCATCAGATGTTCAAATGGAGTTTATACTGTGTGTTGCCTGTTGTATCTTGGCCGACTTTGGGTTGTGTTATGCACATACAAGTGCAGCCTCATCATGCAAGCAAGACATATATTACAGTTTTGTCCAGCAAATGCAATGTAGCCTTTTTTGAACCATGATTTCGGTTATGCCAGTAAAATTCCCCCTTTTGACACATGGTCCAAATCGTGGGTCAATTTAGCAAAATGATGGAAGAAGTATTGTGTTGTGTGTGGTTGGGTCCAGAGAATAAACCTTGTCTTCCCAATCTTTAACAGAACAGCCCAAAGAAGACCATTTGCTTTTCCTCATCGGGGATGGCAAAATGTCATGCCCAGTTTAGTTTTGTCTTGTCTTGTGGTTTCCTCTTTTATTTTGACATCCCACTCTCCTCTCATTTCAGGAAACTTGCCTCTTCCCCTCATGTTTCCCAATGGTCTGATTGTTTGCCCCACCCTGATTGTTTCCCATTACCTTGTGTGTATATATATAGTCTGCTTCCCTTTGCCTTGTGCCAGTTTGTCCTGTCTTGTGAAGCCAGAGAACCTATTCGAAAATGGATATATTTTATTGAAAATCTGCTGATGACTTCATTGCTGAGCCTTCCACCTGTATTTGTAATTTAACACTCATTACTAAAGATTTGGAAAACAGCCAATGTTCCTCCCCTCTTAAAAGGTGGTGACTTGTCAAATCTTAACAATTATAAGCCCATTTTTAATCTATCACCATTTGCAAAGATTGTGGGAAGACTTGTGAATAAGCAACTAAAGGCTTTCTTAGATAGTAATGCTATTTTATCCTCTTGTCAATCTGGTAAAGAAAGTAAAAGTAAGGCTGTGCGTTTCTTGCAGACAAAAATAATGTTTTTATTTGATTTCTAGGGCTTATTGCTGCAATGATTTTGCAATTGATGCACTATGGAAATGTACTGTACATGAATGGCAGTGCAACCACATTACAGCAGAAAATAAGTATTGAACGCATCACCATTTTTCTCAGTAAATTAATTTTTAAAGGTGATACTGACATGAAATTTTCACCAGATGTCAGTAACAACCCATGGAACCCACACATGCAAAGTAATCAAACCTTAGACGTCCATAAATTAAATTATGTGTGATAAAACGGGATGGCACAGGGAAAACAAACATGAAGAAATTGAGGCGCAAGAAGGCACCAAAAGCCAAGAAACCAGCTCAAATCTATCAGTAATCAGAAAGCAATCCTACCCCTTGTCAGTGCAAATTAATATCAGCTGGTTCAGTCCCAACTGATGGCCTATAAAAAGGTGTCACAAGAAACATCTGATGATGGGTAAAAGCAAAGAACGCTCTCAAGACGGTAACAACCTTATTGTGGAAAAACATTCTTATGGCATTGGTTACAGAAGGATTTCTAAACTTCTGAATCCTCTTGTGAGCACTGTTAGGGCCATAAACTAGCAGCCAATGAAGAGAAGCTAACATAGAAGAGATGTGATCTCTTTTCCTAGTTCCTGTTAATATTCATGCAGCAACATTCTGAATCATCTGAGGCATTTCAGAGATTTGTTTGGACATCCAACTTAGGAATGAGTTACAGTCGTCCAGCCTAGAAATAACGAATGCATGGACTAGTTTTTCTGCATCCTGTTGAGAGAGGATATATTCCTAATGTTTCTCAGGTAGAAGAAAGCTGCCCTACTGACTTGTTTTATGTGAGGGACAAAGGACATGTCCTAGTTAAAAGTTACTCCAAGGTTTCTTACCGTGGATCTGGAAGCCAGAGAAATACTGTCCAGACTGATTAGATAATTAGATGGGGTTTCTCTGAGGTGCTGGGGGCCAATTACAATAATTTCAATTTTGTCAGAATTTAGGAATAAAAAAAACAAACAAAAAAATTGGGTCATCCAGACCTTTATGTCTTCAAGACATGTCTATAGTCTATCTGAGTGACTTATTTGGATTCATTGAAAATACAGCTGAGTGTCATCTGCATAACAGTGAAAGTTGATGCTGTGTTTCCTGATAATGTTGCCTACTGGAAGCAGATAAAGAGTGTAAAGGTTTGGTCCAAGTACTGAACCCTGTGGGACTCCATAACTGACTACAGTGCGTGAAGGGGAGCTATTGTTAACAAACAAACTGATGTCCATCTGATAAATAGGATTTGAACCATTTTAGTGCAGTTCCTTTAATCCCAATTTCATATTCCAGTCTCTGTAATAAAATATGATGATCAGTGGTGTCAAATGCAGCACTGACATCTAAAAGGAGAAGTATGGAAGTGAGAAGTATCAATGTCTGAAGCCATTAGAATATCATTAGGGATTTTAACCAGGGCTGTTTTTGTGCTGTCATGGGCTCCAAATGCTGACTGAAACTGTTTCTATCCAGATGGCCATGTAATTGATTTGCTCTTGCTTTCTTAATGATTTTAGAGATGAAATGAAAGTTCGAAATGGGCCTATAGTTGGCCAAAACATCTCGAGCAAGATTCAGCTTTTTAAGCCTGGGTTTGATGACTGTGGTATTCAGAGACTGAGTTACATAACCCAAAGATAACATCAAATTAATCAGATATAAAATTAACGGCTCAGTTCAGTAGAAAATCTCTTTAAAGGGACTAGTTGGTACTGAGTCTAAAAGAGAGGTTGATGGGTGAGATGAGTCTATAGAAGCTATTCCAGATGTAAAATAAGTGTTGCAGTTGATTCAGGAGATGTTATACAATATAATTGTTATACAATATATATTATATTATTGTCTAAAGTAGGTAAGAGCTGATGAATTCTTTCTGATTGTGAGAATTTTATTTGTATGCTGCACCCACAATTCCAACACACACAGACCAAGAAGACTGCAGGAGAGGGAAATCTTCCAAGCACTGGGAGCCACCACACACTAGCCAACAGGGAAGAGTCATCACCTGTCACCACACAGTGCCAAGAGACAAAACCCAGCCACGAGACCCTAGAAGTGCCTGTGTACCTGACCAAACCATTGTAGGGCCCCCAGGCCGCCAGCCCCAGGCAGCACCCAACTGCGGACCAACGCCCCCTCAAACATAAAGGTTTAACAAAAATAAAATAAATCATTAATGTCAACTGATTCACTAGTTGGTCACATGAGGTCCATGCAGTTTAGTTTTTTATTTTCAGTTAAAGTCCTTCCCTCCAAACATCAGAAAGTTTCTCTTTTGCATCATAACAAAGGTGAATCATTAACTTTCAGATTTTTATATGCCAGGCAACCTCATATCAGTCACTGTTATGGGCTAGGGTCGTGCTAGACTAAGATGGCATCAGGCTTCTTTTAAGTTTTGTCAGCAAAGTTGACTCTTTAATTTGGTGCCAGTTTGTGGCACTGGTCTTCTTTGATGCCTGAAAAGAGGTCAATTTCCCAACATCATTTGCAAAGAAAACTGTTGGCAGATGCTGATAAAGAGACACCTAGACACATACAAGGAGGAAAGGTTAGGAGGTTGGGAAAGTTCTGGAGATGTTTTTTTTTTTATTTCTCATGAAAGATGATTAAAGCTGAAAACCATAAATTATTTAAAATATACCATTCCTTATTTTTCATTAAATGTATTAATATTAATCAATCATGTGGACAACTACCAGGGGACCAGTTATAAATACCACAGTAATCTCAGAACCATTAACAGTTTGCTTGGGGCTATTGAATTCCAAAGGACAATAGGAAATGGCGACTAATGATAGCATTGAGCTTTCACCCAATCTGCCACGTTAAAAATAATTAAGATACCAGTAGTGTGCGTTAACCCAAAGAGATTACAAAAAAGTCATGTGAGAATCAAAAAGTGGAAACAAAAGTGACAGATGTGACTATGCCTAGCTGCAGTACCTGCGATGACTAATGGAATCTAGTGAATCTTTGCTGACCCAATTGCTGTGCATGTTGGAGAGAGGCAGAGGGAAACGAAAGAAAAAGGCAGAATTGGGGAACCACAATAGGCCGTTTACATGCAAGTTGACTGAGCCGACAGCAAAGTAAAAATTTATATATAAGGTAGATATGATTTATTGCAATATATGTACATATTGGAGCTGTCAAATGATTCCAATTTTTAATCCGATTACCCATCGGGTAGCTGTGGATTAATCATGATTAATCACTATTTCTAAATATGAAAAAAATGCACATTTTCTGTTTGTTGTTGCAACAGAAAGATAAATGACATGATATCTGAGGTAGTAACTGATCAATTTAGACGTGTCAGGGATTGAGTTTTCGGTTTGCGTTCACTACCCGTTTTATTTTGAAAGTCTTGTTCTGTTTCCCATGTGATTGTGATTGCCTTCCCTGTCCTAATGTGGTGCACCTGTGTCTTGTTTAGTCACTGTATTTAAGTCTTGTTCTCTGTCTAGTCTTTGTTGGATTCTTGTTGTCTATGCCTTGTTCAATGTCCACAGCCTCAGTGACGTTTTTGGTTTTTCTTATTAAAACCATTTATTTTTCACCTTCACCCTGCTCTCAGTCTACTGCATCTGAGTCCTCAACCCCACCCACTTGACAACACGGATGTCTTTGGACTCTGGGAGGAAACTCGAGTATGTGGAGGAAACCAACACAAGCACAGGGTGAGCTCGCAGACTCTGCATAGAAAGGGCCCAGGCCAGGGAATCGTACCCACAACCTTCTTGCTGTAAGAGTAGACCACTAACCGCTCTGCTGCTGTGCCTCTAAAATATAACTTAAACATAAACTATTTTAATTCAGCTTTTTATTTTTTTTTTTACTTTTTCTTTAAGTAAAACAAACCATAGTGCAGCATAGTGGTTAGATTAGAATAGTCGTTATTGTCCCAGCAGTTGGCAACCAAATTCTTACCATAGTACAGTACAATACAAATCATTTGTTGCCTCAGCTGTAGGGTTTCTAAATAAGCTTTAGACATTCTTTCCCCTGATGACATTTATATCTAAGTTTCTGAGGTATCTATTTGATGTAACCCTCTTAAAGGTATACCTATTTCCAGACTACAAAAGCCAACACTCAGAATGCCGAGGGTGATGTGGGTCGGCTAAGATTACCTTTGCCCTCTGAATGGCTCTTGGTATTTAGAACTTTCACCCTGCTCTATATTCCCTACAGATAATATCCAACTAGGCCAGTGAGTGGTGATAGCTATCATATCTTTGGGAGTCATCAGGTGGGAACCTCCTTTCACCAGTGTTTCATCTAGTTAGGCCCACAACACCTCCAGAAGGCTAGACCGTGAACACTGGTGTCCCAGAGTCACCCCCTAATGCCAGCCATCACCACTCCTCACACAAAGACAACTATCTCAAACAGCACGACTATCAACTACTCTGACCTCTCACCAACTGCACCAGGTGGAAAGAAAAGTAGGGATGGGATACAGACCCTGGTTCGGGTAGGGGGCATGAAAGTATAGAGGGTGCAGGAGGTGGCGGCAATACAAGCTGCACTAGTAGATTCAGCAACTAGACTCACCTAAACAGTCCTATACTCAAACAAAACTAACACTCCAACACAGGCCAACTCACCTGGACAAACCGCATGGTGTCAAAGAGGCACAAACACAAAAGTAACTATCTCAAGCAGCACCACGGTAAACTACTCTAACCTCTCACCAATTGCACCAGTGAAAGCAGGGTGGGGATACAGACCCTAGTTCGGGTAGGGGGCATGAAAGTATAGAGGGTGGAGGCAATACAAGCTAGACTAGCGGATTCAGCAACTAAACTTACCTGAACAATCCTCTACTCAAATAAAATCAACAGGCCAACTCACCTGGACTAACCGCATGGTGGCAAAGAGGCTCAAACAGGCCACATCCTCCACTTAAATACACTTCCCCTTCCTGGATTTCTTCCTCTGCTTCTCCCTAGAGTCTGTCTATCTTAAGAGCTCCCCCTGCTGGGCCCCCAGCTACTATTACTTCTTCTAGCCCGAATCCACTGACTGCCTCATCTGACATTTCCTTCACTATTTTCCTCACCCTCTGTCCGCTTCCTCCTAACTCCTTCAACAAAGCATAAACATGGTAATGGTAAACATTGTCAAGCTGCTGCAGCCTAGTGCCAGTGATTTTTTTTTTTTTTTTTTGGCAAAGTCTCACAACGTTCCCTAGCCAATTTTTATTCGTGATGCTATGGTTCCCATATCAGCAAATCACTGCAAAAGTTAAAATTGACTGAATAAAAGATGAGTAAAATTATTTTAAAAGTGATCTGACAACATTAAGATCCCTCAGCTCTCTTAAAAAGAACAGTCTCTGGTTGGCTTTTTTCATATATAGCCTGTGTTGGCCTTGAAAGTCAGTTTGTCAGCCAAGATGGTGCACAAATACTTAATACTGGCTTACAATATCCACAGCTGTACCATTAATGGAAGTGGGTTTTGGGGACAGGTGGATTTTTGGCCATCACAGGGCCGTGCCCTTCTTCCTCCTTCCTGTAGGAGGCTGACAATAACCAAAATATCAGCAAACCTAACAATGAACCTTGAATCATCCGTGCTCTGTCATGTACAGTTCATGTACAGCACAAAAAGTAAAGGTGACAAGACACACCTTTTGGGGTGAGCCTTTCGAGCATGTTATGGCATCAGACAGGGTGCCACTGACACAAGAAATTCAACATATTGTACTAAAATCAAAGCCAGGCATTCCAGAGAGCCTGTTAGCTAAAATATGAGGTTGCATACATTTAAAAATCTCACATGGAATTGGTTTAACCAGTCTGCCAGGGCAGGGTCAGAGTCAGTTCCTTTTTTTTTAAATCCTGCATTCCACCATAGACTTCATTCCTCTCCAGGCATTGTGTGAGTTGCCACTCCTAAGGTCAACCTCTACTTTTCCTTTTATTTTGGCCAGCTTTATTTCCTTTTTCACCAATCTTTGGCCTCTCTTTGTTGGTGGATGTCTCCTTGGTGGAAAGCTAGCTTTTTATGATTTAGAATATACTTAAGGGATTTAGTGACCCAAGGTTTATTATTTGGGTATATTGTAATTGTCTTTCTGGGGATGATCGTTTGTTGAAATGTATCCAGATACAGTGTTCATCAGTGTTCGTAACTGGCACTATATTTGCTTATAGTTGGAGGACACTTTCTAGCCCATTCATAGTTAAAATAAGCAAAACGTAATGGTGGACAATGGGGGAAAAAGAGTGTATCTTTTTTTTTTTTTTTTTTTTTTTTTGCAAAGCTAACCCTGAGGTTTGACTGCTGGGGACCCTTCCATTTTGAAGGACATTCTATTGTATTTGCAGTTGTATTTCGTTTTCATCCACTATCTTTATTTTTTTTTTTATGCTAATATTTGTTGTGCATTAGTAGGGGAAATTTGGTTATTGGCAGTTAATATTATTAATTGAAGGAAATATTTATTAATAGTCAGAAATATTTACGGAAAACAGTAAATCTCAGTGCACCACCCTGTCATTTGGGACCGATAGCCAAATTGACGAATGGAATGGAAAGGATGAGATTGAGTACTGACTGTAATTATTATGGTTATACAGTTGTTATAGTTGCTGGATTCAGCATTCAACAAACTACTGATTATATCATAACAGGATTTATTCATAGCAATAATTATTTAAAATATTACATTACTTGGGATAAAGACTATTATAATTCAGCTATGAAAAGCAAAATACTGGTTACTAACTACAACAGGCAACACACATGTAATAGCACTAGCATTAATGATAGCTGTAGCAATAGCAGTAGCAGCAGACATCTGCCCAGACATAACCCTCTTACTTTCGTTGCTCAAGTTCGAGGGAGAAAGAAAAGAGATCCACTTCGAGTGTACATTCTGTTGTTGGGGTCAGCCGATCTGTGCCTTGTTCTTCTGACGTTGCGATGTGATGAGTTCCTCGGTGACAGCGGGGAATCAGAATCAGAATCATCTTTATTGGCCAAGTATTTGACTCCGGTTTTTGATGTTTCTTGCCCGTTTCCTGACTCTGGATGTGTATAAGTCCTGGATGGAGGGCAGGTTTACACTGATGATTCTCTCGGCAGTCCTGATTGTCCGTTCCAGTCTGTTCCTGTCCTCTTTGGTGGCTGACCCAAACCAAACGATGATCGAGGTGCAGAGAACAGACTGGACTATTGCATTGTAGAACGGGATCAGCAGCTCCTGGGGCAGGTTGAGCTTCCAGAGCTGATGCAGGAAGTACGTCCTCTGCTGGGCCTTTTTGATTATGGAGTTAATGTTGGGTGCCCTCTTGAAGTCCTGAGAGATGGTATACCCCAGCAATCTAAAGGTTTCCACAGCAGACACAGGGTTATTGAAAATGGTGATTGGAGGCAGTGTGTGGGGTTTACTCCTGAAGTCCACTATCATCTCCACAGTTTTGAGCATGTTCAGCTCCAGATTGTTCTGACCACACCAGAGGGTCAGCTGTTCCACCTCCTGCCTGTAGGCAGACGATCACTGTCTCCCATGAGGCAGATGACCGTTGTGTTGTCTGCAAACTTCGGGAGATTGACAAATGGTTCACTCAAGGTGCAGTCATTGGTGTAGCGGGAGAAGAGCAGTGGGGAGAGCACACATCCCTGGGGGGCACCCATACTGATTGTCCGGCTGCTGGATGTGATTTTTTTCCCCATCCTCCCCTGCTGCCTCCTGTCTGTCAGGAATTTAGTGATCCACTGACAGGTGGAGGCTGGGACGGTGAGCTCGGTGAATTTGGAGTGGAGGATGTCCGGGATGATGGTGTTGAACACCGAGCTGAAGTCCACAAACAGAATCCTTGCCTATGTCCCTGGGGAGTCAAGGTATTGCAGGAGGTAGAGCAGGCCCATGTTGACTGCATCATCTGCTGACCTGTTTGCCCAATATGCAAACTGCAGGGGGTCCAGCAGGGGGCCTGTGACGTCCTCCAGGTGGCTCAACACCAGTCTCTCAAAGGACTTCATTACCACAGATGGTAGGGCCACGGGCTTGTAGTCATTTAGTCCAGAGATAGCCGGTTTCTTTGCGACTGGGATTATTGTGGCGCTTTTGAGGCAGGAGGTGACTTCACACAGCTCCAGTGATCGGTTGAAGATGGGGGCCAGCTGGTCAGTACAGACCTTCAGGCAGGAGGGTGACACGCCGTCTGGGTCTGCAGCTTTCCTGGTCTTTTGTTGCTTGAAGAGCTGACACACATCCTCTTCACTGAGTGTTTGTGGGGGTTCAGTAGGGAAGGGGGAGGGGGGCGGTGATGGTTGTTTGATGGTGGAGTGGGTGATGGGTGTGAACGTTGGCTTCTCAAACCTGCAGTAGAAGACATTCAGGTCGTCAGCCAGTTGATAGTGCACTGCAATGTGGTGGGATGGTCTCCTGTAGTTGGTGATCTCCACAGAGACCCAGGCTTGTTAGCTGAGAAGCTCTTTTTCAGCTTCTCAGTGTAGCACCTCTTTGCCACTTTGATCTCCTTTGTCAGCGTGTTCCTGGTGTTGTTGTGCAGGACTCCATCCCCATTTCTGTAGGCCTCCTCCTTGGCCTGGCGAAGCATCCTGAGTTTTGCAAGATTTATTGTTGTATGTGCAGAAGGTTTTGGTCGGCACACATGGGTCCTCACAAAAGCTGGTGTCAGTGAGGTCGTCCAGGTCTGTAGCAGCAGCCTCAAAAACACTCCAATCTGTGCAGTCAAAGCCGGCCTGTAACTCCATCTTTGCTTCTGTGGTCCATCTCTTCAGTCTTCACTTACAGACTTTGCAGAGCTGAATTTCTGCCTGTAGTTTGGGACAAGATGAACCATGCAGTGATCAGAGAGTCCCAAGGCTGCATGGGGGATCATAACATTTCACTACAGAGACATTCCAGTCTCTGTAGTGAAATGTTTTGATCTATGGTGTCAAATGCAGCACTGAGATCTAGGAGAAGTATGCAGGATGCCATTAGAATATCACTGGAGACTTTAACCAGTGCTGTTTCTGTGCTATGATGGGCTCTAAATCCTGACTGAAACTCTTAAAGCAAACCATTCTGATCCAGATGGTCATGAAATTGGTTTGCTACTGCTTTTTCAACGATTTTAGAGATGAATGGAAGGTTCGATATGGGTCTATATTTGGCCAAACATCTGGATAAAAATTCGGCTTTTTAAGCCTGGGTTTGACGACTGCGTTCTTAAGAGTCTGAGGTACATAACCCAAAGATAAGATCAAATTAATCAGCTCTAGAATGAATAGCACAATTAAGTAAAAAATCTCTTTCAAGAGATGAGTTGTTACTGGGTCTAATAGACAGGATGGTGATCTGAATGATGAGATTATAGAAGGTGTACAATAGGCATTGCAGTTGATTCAGGAGTTGCTGTATTCAGTAGAAGATTATTATCTAATGTAGGTAAGAGCTGATGATTTCTTTCTCTGATTATGAGAATTTTATCTGTAAAAAAGATAATGTAATAAAGATAATAAAAAAAATTAAATCATCACTGCTGAGAGCTAAGGGGATCACTGGTTAAACTGAGCTATGACTCTCAGCCTGGCTACGGTGCTGAAGAGAAACCTGGGGTTTTCTTCTATTATTGCTGAGTAATGTGAACTTCTAGCACTGCAGAGAGCTCTTTCATACGTTTTTCAGCTATCTTTCCAGGCTCAGTGAGGCTCTTTTGAGTTACTGGAAGGCCAACATCTTTCTAATTTCCTTGATGTCTGCTTTAAGGCACAGAGCCAGCCTCCTCTGTTTGATTGCTTTCTTTTTGAGAAGGGCAGCAAGATTTCAACACAGTGTGGCCATAGTGCTAATCACCTGTGTATGGGAGAAATTCTCATTTGAATTTAGACATGGCATTGATATTCTAGGTTCCATCGGTCTATCTACATGAGGAAGGGTTGGGCTGCCCCCTCTCGCCAGTGTCTCCACACACACAGCTCCCGGTCCCCACCAAGTAGTTTCGCCTGAGATAATTTCCGGGGAAAAAAGCACAGTGGTGGATCTTATTATCCACACCACAGCTGAACTGGATGACTGACAGTAAGCGTTCGGTGCGGGAAGCGTGTTGCATCATTTCCGGTCACTGGCGGTTGTGCTCTCTGCTGTGCTCTGTCATCTCGTGTGTTGTTTGAACTGTTCTTATGCTATTATTTCCTAATAAAAAAGCAAATTATTTTCACACCAACACTAGGTTTAAAAGTCAATATCTCCCCTTTCTCCAAAGGTTATATCCGGTTCTGCTCCTCCGCTAATCAAACTACCCGATTAGCAATGTCCTCTAGCTCTCTGTCTCCACTCTGTTCCTCCTTCTCCTCCTCCTCTCCTCTCCTGTTCTGTGTGCCTCATGTGTAGTTATTCTTCTGCCTCCTTTTATGATAGCACCTCTTGTCATAGATGTAGGATGATGGTATAAATGGAGGCGAAAATTAATGAGTTAGAATCACGGCTCCACACTTTAGCTAGCCCAACCTATGCTAGGGTAGCTAGCCCCCCCCCCCCCCCCCGTAGCCGGTGCAGGCCAACCTAGACGAGCTCATATGGCAGCCGAGATAGTTTCGGCTGTTTCCAGCTGTTCTGGAGCCATTGAGGGAATGGCTCCAGAACAGCTGGGATCTAGTCGGGGTGGCTGGGTGGCTGTCCGAGACAAGAGGCATAGTCGTAGGCAGCAGCCCCCGGTTCACCACCGACCAGTTCACGTTTCCAACAGGTTCTCCGCTCTCAGCGACACATCCGCTGAAAAGCCGACTCTAGTGATTGGTGATTCTATTCTGAGGAACGTTAAGTTAGCGACACCGGCGGCTGTAGTGAAGTGTATCCCGGGGGCCAGAGCAGGCGACATCCAGTCTTATCTGAAACTGCTGGCTAAGGGTAAACGTAATATAATAATATAATATAATATTGTTTTTCACGTCGGCAGTAACGACACCCGACTTCCCCAGTCTGAAGTCACAAAAATTCGAATCGGTGTGTACTTTTGCTAAAATGATGTCGGACACTGTAGTTTTCTCCGGCCCCCTCCCCAATCGGACCAGTGATGACATGTACAGCCGCATGTCGTCATTTAACTGCTGACTATCGAGGTGGTGTCCCGAAAACAACGTGGGCTACATAGATAACTGGAAGTCTTTCTGGGGGGAGACCTGGTCTAATTGGGAGAGATGGTGTCAATCCCACCGTGGACGGGGCCGCTCTCATTTCTAGGAATATGGCCGATTTTATGAGAAATCTAAAACCCTGACAATCCCGAGTCGAGACCAGGAGGCAGAGCCGCAGTTTAACACGCTCCCCTGCGACTGAGGTCAGAGTGTTCACTTGCCGAGAATAGAATTGAGTCTCTGTCTGTGTTTAGGTCTGTGTCTGTCCCCCGACCACCTAAATTTAGAAAAGTTAATAAACCCAAATTAAACAGAAGAGGAGCTAAAAACAAAAACCTACCTGAAATGAAAACAGCCACAAATTCAGTCTCAAATAACACTGCGATCAAATGTGGACTGTTGAACATTTGATCATTATCATCGAAATCTCTACTAGTTAACGATCTCAAAGCGGATCACCATATTGATTTATTTTGGATAACTGAAACGCGGCTGCAGCAGGATGAGTATGTTAGCATTAATGAAGCTACACCCCCAACTCATGTTAACTTTCATATCCCTCGTACCACAGGTCGAGGAGGTGGGGTGGCTGCAATATTTCAGTCAAGCCTATTAATCAACCCGAGACCAAAATCTGGCTGCAGGTCTTTTGAAAGCCTCACTCTTAGTCTTTCCCACTCAGACTGGAAAGGTGAAAAACCAGTTCTGTTAGTTGCAGTATAGCGTCCACCTGGTCCGTACTCAGAATTCCTGTTTTCTGAGTTTATATCAGAGTTAGTACAGATAAATTCATTATCCTGGGAGATTTCAATATACACGTTGATGTAGAAAGCGACAGCCTTAGTTCTGGGTTTCTTTCCCTACTAGACTCAATTGGCTTTTCCCAGCATGTGAATGAACCCACTCACTTCTACAATCATATCCCTGATCTTGTTCTAACATATGGCATTGAAATTGACAAGCTAACAATTCTTCCCCAAAACTCTCTCCTGACTGACTATTACCTCTTTGCATTTGAGTTTACTTTAATGGGTTCCACAGCATTGAGGAATAAATTCAGCTATAGAAGATGTTTATCTGAAGCTGCTGTGGCTAAATTTGAAGAGAACATTTGGTCATCATTCCCAACAATGCCATATCTAAATTCAAATGAAGATTTCTCCCATATGCAGGTTGATGACCTTGTGACTAGCACTATGGCCACACTGCGTTCGAATCTTGACAATGCCGCCCCTCTCAAAAAGAAAGTATTCAATCTGAGGAGGCTGGCTCCCTGGTATAATTACCAAATCTGTGCCTTAAAGCAGACATCAAGGAAATTAGAAAGAAACTGGCGTTCCAGTAAGTCAGAAGAGTCTCACAGAGCCTGGAAAGATAGCCTAAAAACATATAAAAAAGCTCTCCGCAGTGCTAGAAGTTCATATTACTCAGCACTCATAGAAGAAAACAAGAACAACCCCAGGTTTCTCTTCAGCATTTTAGCCAGGCTGACAGAGAGTTCACAGCTCTAAGCAGTGATGATTTTATTAACTTTTTTACAGATAAAATTCTCACTATCAGAGAAAGAATTTATCAGCTCTTGCCTACGTTAGAAAAAAATCCCCTTCTGAATACAGCAACTCCTGAATCAGCTTCGACGCCTCTTTTACATCTGGAATCATTCTCACCTCTGAATCTCTCAGAGCTAGCTTCTATAGTTTCATCATCCAGACCGTCAACCTGTCTATTAGACCCAGTACCAACTAACTCAATTTATTTAATTGAGCCGTTCATTCTAGATTTGATTAATCTGACTTTATTTCTGGGTTATGTACCTCAGGCACTTAAGACTGCGGTCATCAAACCCCAGATGTTTTGGCAAACTATAGATATAACTATATCAAATCTTCCATTTATCTCTAAAATCATTGAGAAAGCTGTAGCAAAACAACTACACGAGCATCTGGATGGGAACAGTTTGTTTGAACAGTTTCAGTCAGGATTTAGAACCCATCGTAGCACAGAAACAGCGCTGGTTAAAGTCTCCAATGACATTCTAATGGCCTCAGACAATGGATCAGCCTCCATACTTCTCCTTCGAGATCTTAGTGCTGCATTCGATACCATAGATCATAATATTTTACTACAGAGAGTGGAACATGAAATTGTAATTAAAGGAACTGCACTAAGGTGGTTCAAATCCTACTTATCAGATAGACATCAGTTTGTTCATGTCAACAACAGCTCCTCCTCATGTACTGTAGTCAGTCATGGAGTCCCGCAGGGTTCGGTACTTGGACCAATCCTCTTTACGCTTTATCTGCTTCCTCAAGGCAACATTATCAGGAAACACAGCATCAACTTCCACTGCTACGCAGACGATACTCAGCTGTACCTATCAATGAAGCCAAATGAAGTCACTCAGATAGTCAGACTGCAGGCATGTCTTGAAGACACAAAAGTCTGGATGACTGGAAATTTTTTACTTCTCAACTCTGACAAAACAGAAGTTATTGTACTCGGTCCTAAGCGCCTCAGAAAAATACTATCTAATCATCTCATCAGTCTGGACGGCATTACTTTGGCTTCCAGCTCCACTGTAAAAAACCTTGGAGTAATTTTTGACCAGGACATGTCCTTTGTCCCTCACATAAAACATGTTAGTCAGGCAGCTTTCTTCCACCTGAGAAACATTAGGAAAATCAGAAACATCCTTCCTCAGGATGATGCAGAAAAACTAGTCCATGCATTTGTAACTTCTAGGCTGGACTACTGTAACTCATTACTATCTGGATATCCAAACAAATCTCTAAAAGGCCTTCAGTTAATTTAGAACACTGCTGCACGAATATTAACAGGAACTAGGAAAAGAGATCATATCTCTCCTGTGTTAGCTGCTCTTCATTGGCTGACAGTAAAATATAGAGCAGAATTCAAAATCCTTCTTTTAAGCTCTTAAGCTCTTAATGACCAAGCTCCATCATATCTCAGTGAGCTCATAGTTCCTTACTGTCCTAGGAGGCCACTCCGCTCTCTAGATGGAGGTTTACTTGTGGTTCCTAGAGTCTCCAAGAGTAAATCTGGAGGCAGATCGTTCAGTTATCAGGCTCCTCTTCTATGTAACCAACTTCCAGGATCGGTCCGGGGGGTGGACTCTTTCGTAATTTTCAAGACCAGGCTTAAAACTTTCCTGTATGACAGAGTTTATAGTTAAAAAGTTAAAGTCCTCTACTCTTTAGCTATGCTGCTATAGGCCTAGGCTGCTGGGGGAAGGACTGAGCTTCTCTCTCTCTCTCTCTCTCTCTCTCTCTCTGTCTCTCAGTCTCTCCCTGTCTCTCCCTGTTACCCTCTCTCCCCCTCTCCCTCTTTCTCTCTCCCTCCGTCTCACTCGCTCTCCTTTCCTCCCTCCTTGCATGCGTTGATAAGAACCATCCTTCTTAAAAAAAAAAAAAAAACACAGTTTCACCCAGTTGTAAGCATTTATACTGCATTTACTAACCATGTTCTGCCAAAGTCTCTGTCTCTCCCAGTTCCTCTCCTCTCTCTCCCTGTCCTCATCCTGCAGGTGGTGACTCATCGCCATCCCATGTTCCTACAACACCTGCTGGTCCCATATTTCATGAATTCTGTACTACAGCTCAACTCCATGAACTTCATGCAGCAACATGTTCCTGCCTACACTCCCCCCCTCCAATGCCTGTCTCACTCTCTCTCTCTCCCACTCTCAACCCAACCGGTTGAGGCAGATGGCCGCCCCCCCTGAGCCTGGTTCTGCTCGAGGTTTCTGCCTTGCTCATCGGGGGATCTGTTGGGTCTCTTTAAATAAATTTTTAAAGAGTTTGGTCTAGACCTGCTCTATATGTAAAGTGCCTTGATGTAACTTTGTTATGATTTGGCGCTATACAAATAAATCTGATCTGATTTGATTTGATTTGATTTGACCTGATCTCTGGGATAATATGACCCCCATTCCAGAGCTGGAGGCATCCATTTCCACGATGATTTGTTGATCAACTGCAGGCAGGGAGAGGACTGGGACTGTGGTGAAGAGTTTCTTCAGGCGCTGGAATGCATTCTCTGAAGATTTAGACCACTGAAACAAGACCTTGGGGTAGGTTAAGTCCCTGAAAGGGGCAGCTACTGAGCTAAAGTTTCTAAGGAACTTACTATAGAAGTTGGCTAAACCAAAAAAGCGTTTTTATCTCTTTTCAGGAGGTGGGAGCCAATCTGCCACTGTGAAATGACCCTTGTTCCCTGTGGAATTCACACTTTTCAGCTTTGACAAACAGTTCATTCTCTAACAGTCTTTTCGAAACTTTTTGTATTGTCTGGACATGAGACTCTTCGTCAGGGGAAAAACATAAGAATGTCATCCAGATATACAAAAACAGTTTGGCTCAAGAGGTCATCGTTTACTAGAGCTTGGAAAACTGCGGGTGTGTTGGTCAGCTCAAAGGGCATGACTAAATACTCATAGTGGCCTGGGGGTGTATTGAAAGCCATTTTCCATCCATTCCCCTCCCACATGCATACTAAGTGATATGCATTCAGCAAATTGCTGCTTCTCCTACTGCTATTGCTACTGCTACCGCTACCACTACAGCTACAGCTATCGCTAATAGTAATGACATCACATGTACTGCCTGTTGTAGCTAGTAATCAGTTTTTAGCTTTTATTACATTTATTATATTATAATTATGATAGTCTTTATACTATGTAATGCTTTTTTAAATAATTATTGCTTTGAATGAGCCCTATTGTAATTTATTCTGTCGTTTGTGATTGTGGTTATACAATGTTACAGCAATATGTTCCTGCCTACACCCCTCTCCAATGCCTATGTCACTCTCTCTCTCTCTCTCTCTCTCTCTCTCTCTCCCTCTCCCACTCTCAACCCAACTGGTCGAGGCAGATGGCCGCCCCCCCGAGCCTGGTTCTGCTCAAGGTTTCTGCCTCTTAAAGGAAGTTTTTCCTTGCCACTGTTGCCAAAGAGTTTGGTCTAGACCTGCTCTATATGTAAAGTGCCTTGATGTAACTTTGTTATGATTTGGCGCTATACAAATAAATCTGATTTGATTTAACAATAAGAAGGTCGCAGGTTCAGTTCCAGCCCGGGCTCTTTCTGTGCAACGTTTACATGTTTCTTCCCACTGTCCAAAGACATGCATGTCTAGGTCAATTGTTAACTCTAAATATGAATGACTTCTAAGATTGATTAATTCTTCTTTTTTTTTATTTTATTTTATTTTTTTGTGATACACTATAGGCAGGGATGGCCAATATTGTTTAATGTTGGACCTCAGATTGACTTAAGTGGATTTTCACAGGGTTCAATAATTATATAAAAGTTAGATAAGTCGTGTGTGTGTGTGTGTGTCCGTGCGGCCCTCCGTCCTTGGCAAATAGGTGTGCTGTACCTGACGTGGGATTGGCTGGAGTTTCCCTAACCTTCTGCTGATTGGATAATCATCCATGAGAGGCTTTTTTAAACCACCAAGATGGCAGCAGTCAGGGAGCGCCTCACTTTCTCCAACCACCAATTAGCCACCACCTACGTTGCTTGTGTAGTTTCGTTTGATTCATGGTTTAAGAGATGTAGGAGTGAGCTGCCATTTTTTTTTTTTTTTACCTTGTCTTCTTCTGTGTTTGATATGCTGAGGCAAGTAAGAGATTGTCCTTTAGTTTCTTCCCCTGTCAGGTTAATTTTGTTTGTTTTCTGTAGCTAGCATTAGTCTGTTTGTTATTTTGGCCTTAGCTCACTCTGAAGTTAAATACTGACTTGTATATTTCTTTTCCTTGTAAAATAAACTCCTTTTGTTCATTTTATGATACACTTTCATCCTTTGTGGCTACTTGGGACTTGGTGAAGATGAGGCCTCATTTGTGTTGTGTCTCAAACCTGTAGACTGGGCATAGAGGTATAGCATTGTTTGTTCAGTTCTAAGTGATAGGGTGTAGTTTGGCTTAGTTTGCCTTCCTGACAAAATTCTTGCCAATTTTTACTTCCTAGAAGAAACTTACTGCAGAAATTGCAACACATGACAACAAACCCCATCATCCTTAGTGTGTCACCTCAACTACCTCTGTTAATTAATTTAAATCAGGCTTGAAAATGTTATCATTCCCTGCAGCTTATGCTTAGATTCAAGATATCACTTTAAAGACTTTAATGATTCTATTGCTAATATTGGCATCTGTTTTCATTTGCTTTTAAATGTATTTTCCTGGCTATAATAATTATGGATACATATCAAATATTAATATTTTTATTAATAAAAAATAATTTTAATAATTCAAATTCATAGTATATTTGATATTCATTTCTTTTTTTTCTTTGAAATGTATTTTCTATCTATGATTTTAATGTTGCCTTATGCTGTAAAGCACTTTAATTGCCTGGTGTATGAATTGTGCTATACAATGAAATTTGCCTTGCTTTGCCTAAAATTAACATTAACAAATCTGTATGAAGTGTACTGTAGGCCTAAACCTACAATTTCCAGAGAGTTTTATAGCCATTAAGGCCAGTGAAAAATGGCTGAGCATAACTTACAAACAACTTTTTCCTTTTCCCATTTCACCTCAGGAGGTGTTTGTTATACATTTGGCAGAAATATAAAATCTACATTGAAATTCAATTTCTTTGTAGTTTTTGTAATTTAATGTCATGATAGCCAGCTTTGAATGGCTGTTTTCCGAGAATCACCTTGGTGTGTTGTGAAGCAAGTTGGGCCAAATAAACCTTTAACATGCTGAACATCCATGTGACATGGCTCTGGCTATTATTTGTATTGCTATGCTTAATCTTTTATTGCTACATGTGGTCCTATTGAAGGCCCAGGGTCTAGGTCCACGGTTCACCACTGTCTGTACATGAATATAAAACAAAGAGATAACAATAGTATGAGCTAGTTCTGTCATATTCTTTGTGTGTGGGTGTTTGAAGCTGAGGAGAGACAGACCACACACACAAACAAATGCAGGCTGAGCATCAGAGGTGGGGATCCCCTGCTACCTGTCACCAGTCTCCGCCTCTTTCTACCTGTCTCTCCCTGACTGATCGTCAGGCCACCAAATCAGCATCCACCACTCGTGGTGCCAGCCTGCCACTCCTGCCACTTGACTAGTAACTCACTTGGTTGGTGAATTTATTTTCAGTTGTACTCCCTGGCCGTTTGTTTATTTATTGTGAGTGTGCAACCACAACTAGATTTGCTTGGCTAGGGATTTACATAAGAACAGCATATATGCTAGTGATAGTAGGTTTAGGGGGTGTTAATTTTTTTTAAATAAAAGATTGTGATAATCATAAGGATTTTTTTTTATTTTTGGCTATCCTTTTGTTTTCTATTGTGAAGTACTGTGCTCTTGTTTAGAGTCTATTTTGGTTTCCCTTGGTTTGTGTCAGGACCAGATAGACAAACTGGGACCACCAAAGCAGATCAGTGACAGGGTGGGAGAGGTGGTTTATTAACAGTACAGGTTCGGTACACAGTCAGGCAGTCAGTAAAGGCGGCTGTACAAAAACACAAGGCAGGCTCAGGAGTCAAAAAATCCTGCTCGCTGCAATTTTGGCATGTCCTGAATGCATAGTCCATCACACTTCTTACCTCATGTAATGAAAGTAATGCCTTGGCAGCTTCCCAACCAGGAGCCACAGTTTGAAAGCTCTGCACAAAGGTCTTCATAAAGAGAGGCAGAGAATGGCAGATGGCAGGTCCACTCCACGGTGGCCCAAGCCTTGGCTTGACCCGATAGGAAGATCATGTACCCTATTTTATTTCGATCGGAGGGGCTCGACAGACAAACTTTGACCCACAAAGCAGATCAGGGACAATGAGTAGGGAAAGGTGGTGTGGTGGCGAAAAGAGGTGGTTTAAAAGAGGAATCAGATGGTCGAAACACAATCGAGACAAATTACATTGCAGAATGCGACATGCTTTTTTATACTAAAGACTATGTGTGTGTATTGTGTGGATAGCCTGACTCTCTTGATAAGAGAGCCAGAAATATATTGGTTATGTGTACATTGTCCTAATCAAAACTTCTTGCTCTGAAGAACCAAAATTTAGTTTTCCTGAAGAACATTTTAAGAGAGCTGCAGTTATTCAGTTGCTAACTGTACAAAAACCTCAATACACCATAGAATTGTATCATTGGCATGCAAATGGACATGACAGTGTACCTGTTTAGGTTCAAAGCAGGAGTTGTCATCTGCTTTTGGATTTATCCATTTAGTGATATATTGCAGATGATTTGCCAAGTAATAATTCATGAAATTTGGTGCATCTAATCCTCCTTACAATTTATTTTTTTGAAGGGTAGTGAGGCTAATTCTTGAATTCTTTTGAATAGAATTTTATAACAGCAGAAAATTAATTCTGAAACCTCTTTGCTGCTCACAGATTTTCTCCAGGAGTGGATCAGGTGGTCTAGCTCTGATAGTTTAGGTGAGATATTTATACCCTAGTATTTTATATTGCCTGTGGAGAAGGAAAGTTGGAGATTTTGGTCTGAAGGATCTCATGCATTATTGGTAATATTGGTTTGGACTAGTTAATCGAGTAGTCAGAGAGGGCTGAGAAATTTGAGATACAATTATATGCTTCCTGTAATGATCTTTGAGGTTGCTGCATGTAAAGTAGTAGAGTACATCATCAACAAATAAATTGATTTTATGTTCAGAAACAGCCATGTGGATAACTTGGATATTGTTCTGATGTATTGGTGATGCCAGTTCAATGAATATAGCAAACAGCAGGGGAGAGAGGGTTGAGTTATACATTGCGGAAACCCAGTAGATACATGACTCTCCAAAGCCAAATTGTTGAAGGGAAGCAAAGAGGAAGGACCAGTGAACCTGTTCATACAGAGGCAGTTTTTGCATCACTGCAATTAAAGTTTTATAACTACAAAAGTTCTAATCCCACAACTATGGTTGTCCCTTTACATCTATTGACTTAAAATATTGAATTGAGTCATTCCAAAAAAAAATAGGGCTAGTGAAAATACAATATTTTTGGGAAAAATAAAAAACGAGTTTAAACTTTTGTGTGAAAACAGTGATATTTCAAAATCTTAGTTATCAACCTAAAATTTGATACACATTTGGATAGGGAGTCTGTGAACCATATATTCAACCTATTTTAAATGTAAAACTACTGAGGCACGATAGAGTTTTTACCAAACAGTGCCCCTTGGCGATCTCCAGTGTGCCAAACCTATCCAGAATTCCTGTTCAGTGAGATTTTTTTTCCCAACAGATAACCTTTGGGGCCGATGACAAACATGATTGCTTTTAGGAACACCAGGAACATAAGTAAAATACCACTTGAAAATTTCATTTAGGGGGATGAACATATGGTGTCCAAAACCCATCCAAACACGAATTTGTTTCATATTGTTATTTTGAAGCTTTATAACTCCAGAAGTAAACCCACAACCATCAGTGATGTCTTAAATTAACAAAGACCTTTGAAATAGTTCATGTATTGCTTTTTATTATTGAGTTTCATTCTGATATTAAAACATGGGGCAGTTGTTGTTGGGCTATTGTTGACTTGGTGACACTGAGAGGAGAGGCAACAAAGGGACCAGCTGGGTGTAGGCTGTTGTTGTCGTAATCGCCCTCCTTTTCATCCTCACTTTCCAGCATTTGCAGCACCTCCGTTGTTATAAACACGTTCTTCGTCATGGTGGAAAAAAAAAGGGCAAACTTCACCACGGCAATAACAAAAACGATAAAAAGCGATTAAAAAGCAAGTAAAAGCGAAGTCCAGGCTGACAGCATTGACTGTGCGCGTCACAGTGTGCCTACATGTCTGTCTTGTGCGCCTCCACTCAGTTTGACACTAAATAAACTGGGCTACGCAGGGGTTATTTGGTGTGAAAAATTTGCCCAATCAGAGATTATTATACATTGGACGATACCTTAGGGTAGACTATTTGATGAAAAACATGTTACCATCGTGATTTTTATTGACAGGAGATCCTACATGTGTGTAAAGGATGCGCAGTCTGATTGACATTAGCAGTAGCACAGAGGGGAAAGATGACAAAACATACGATTAGCTGGTCAAGATGGACAAAATTTTACCACGGATTATTGTTGGGCACATCTTCAGCTTTAAAATGAGGGAAAGTTTGTGAATTGATTCAATATTTTAGTAGGGGTTTGATTGATGAATATTTGTATTTCATGGCAATAAAAAAGGCTTCAGACTTTTTTTCTTTTTTGTGAGCAGGCTTGTTGAAAACTTTATTGGGATATAAACTCCATTTTGGTTCTTTGTTTTTGTTTTTATGACAGCATACAATTTTTTGGTGGTGAAAGAAAAGATCGATGGATATAAAAGTGGAACATATATGCTTAAATCACCTTTGCTGTTGATGTGACATTTTTCAGTTGTCTCCAAGCTAGACACAAGTGCTTTGGAAATAATTTTGATATCAGTATTGAACAATGACAGAGGGCAATAGCTGGATGGGAGAGTTGGATCATTATCTGATTTTAAAAGTAATTTCATTGCAGCAGTATTCATTTGGGTTGTTTGTTTTTGAATACAGATTTTGATGATATCTGTGAAGGATATGATTGATTTCCTGGGCTGATTTTGTATATTTGTGATTTGAGTCCTGACTTGTAGCTATAAGAGATTTTTCTTTGTTGCATTGGAGTTGATTTGCAAGAAACTTGACTGATTTGTTATGTTGAAAATTTGGTCTCCTAGTTGTAGTATTTTCTTTATTTTTTGATAGGATATTTTCTTGTTGTAATTTTGCATTTTGTAGTTGGGTCCATAATTGTCAGGATCCTAGTGTTTCCATGTTCTCCCTCCCCTTTTCTTTTGGTTGTCTTTTTTGTGTCTGTCTGGAGCTGGGCGGAGCTGGAGTCTCTAATTACCTGCACACCTGCAATCAGGAACTGTCAGAGCTGATCAGAGTGAACCCAGGTGCAAAAAGGGGAAGCGAGGCAGAGGTAGTACGTCCAGTAGGGAAAGAGCTTTTAATCCAAATGGAGGCAGGGGTCATACACAAAAAGGCTGGCAGGATCAGGCAGACAAAACAGGCATGGAGTCGGCAGGAAAATCAAACATCAAAAAACAGTCCAGTCATACACTGGGAGCAAACAACTGGGTACGCGAGAGAGCTTGGCACACGGGAGGTAACAAAGACAATCTGGCAGAGACATGGGGAATGAGGCAGGGTTTAAATACACAGGAACCAACACAGGTGAAACAAATTAGGAATCAACTCATGGCGGGAAAAAGAACAAAAACGGAAAGTAAACGGCAAACAACAACATGGAACACAAGATTTTCTAAATAAAGCAGGAAGTGTACAAGACAACGAAAACAGAGCCTGACAGGAACCTTGTCAGCCATCTACTCACCTCGTCCATAAAGTCCTGGTTCAGTCCTCCACTTGTCGCCAGATCATCTGCAATTTACCTTGCTTCTACTGACTTTGTTTCCCTGTCTTCAGTTCATGGATCCAATGACTCACCTGCTCCATTAAGGTCTCCCCCGGAATTCTCACTGTACTCCACCAGCCCACCCGCCTCCCTCCTAGCAAACCTGTCCCCGCTACCTTGGATCACCCACAGACCTGACTGTCATCCTTCTCAGTCATTGTGCATTCAGTCATTTCCTCCAACCTGCTTCCTCTGTCTTGGCAATAAACTGGTTAAATCACCACGACCTCAGAGTGCTGGTTTTGTGTCTCAACCTGTGTCCTATCCCTTAGTCTGGCCCTGACAGTACGATCTGGCCACAAGATGGAGAGCCCAGACACAGACCCTGAACCAACCCGCATCTACCATGCCGTTTCCCAGCAAGGGATCCTCTTTGGCCAACACGAACAGAGCATTCTGTCTCTGTTTGAACTCAACCAACCTTCCAAACTAACCTCTCAGATTTCTACTCTTTTGTCTGTGCAGCCCTCTGTTTTTCCCACACCTGCCCTAGCTAAAGACTCCAAGGCCCCTGACGCAGAGCTGTACTCAGGCCAGCCAAATCTGTGCTGAGGTTTCCTCTTCCAATGCTCCACCATCTTCCAGCGAAGACCTGTGTCTTTTGCTCATGATGTCTCCAAAATTCAGTATGTCTCTTGATTGTTATGGGGGAAAGCCTGGGCTGAGGCCCGTTTTTCTCACCATTCATTCCATTGCCTGAGTTTTAAGGATTTCGTGGAGGAGTTCAAAGGAGTGTTTGAGCATGCAGATTATCTATATGATGCGTCCATGAGGCTATGGAGGCGCCAGGCAGGTGAGTGCCTCTATTGTGGCAGAAGAGGACATTTTATTGCCGTCTGCACACGGTACAGCCAAAAGACAGAGCTCACCAGTAACTGTGGGGGTCCTGGTGGGCCAAACCAAGTCCCCTAAGGAGGAGTTAAACGTTTTCAATTGTCTGCCTCTCTCTGTTGTGACTCTCTCTACCCATGTTGCCATTGGTGGACTCAGGGGCCGAGGAGAACTTCCTTGACCAACAGGTGGTGGAACAAGCTGGTCTTACTCTGGAGCCCTTGGAGCTGTGGATGGAAGATTCCTGGCCCATGTGACACACTGCACCAAGCCCATTTCTGGTAACCATAGAGAATCCATACACTTTTACATAATTTCCTCACCCAATACGCCACTCATTCTTGGCCTTGCCTGGTTAAGAATTATTGAAAATATTGAAAGGAACCGGATTATTTTTAGTGACCAAGAAAGGCTCAATACTTGGGCCTTGCATAGATTTCCCATCTAGAAATCTATGCAAGGGGTGGAGTACCCAGAGGGAACCCATGCAGGCAGAACATGGAGACTCCACACAGAAATGCCCCAGGCCAGAAACCAGTCCTGAAAACTTTAACAACAGGGCAACAGTGCTAACAACTATGATGCCGTTCTGCCCCCAGTTTTTCGCTAAATAAAGTGATAGTTCTAAAATTTCTAAAAAGTATAATTATGACTTGCTGATGTTTCCATTCAAGGATGTTTTGTGAATGAACTGTAATTTTCAAGTAGTTCAAGTAGTTGTCTAGTTCAGGGAGATTTTTTTGGTACAAAAATAAAGTACTGAAGTACTGCTTGGGTTTGTTGGTTGTGACTACATCACCCATCAATGACTGTCTTTTCTTTTTTTGTAACCAGTGATGATGTTAATCTCTCTCTTTTTTGTATTCTAGCACCTATCTGAGTTTGGACTTTGGTCTCGCAGGAAAAGGAAGCCTGCTTGCCAGGACGGAACCTATCCAGTGGGCTATGTCGAAGTTGGCAAAGCGGTGCAACAACAGACTGCATTAATTCCTGATCAGAAATCATTGGAAACTATTTGCTAAGTTGACCGCTTTGTGAAGAAGTTGTTGCTGAAGACCAGAAAATATGGATTATTACATTAATTGGAACAGACAGAAAGAGGAGACGTATTGGAATCTGTGCTCCTCTGCTACACCCAAACTCTGCAATTTTTATCAGCTCTGAAGGACATCTGCCCCATTGTTTATTCTCCTGCTCCCTTTCACTCAACCCCCCCTACATTCTGACGTCGCTTGCAAGGTCACTCGGATCTTACACACACAGAGACAAAGACTGATACCAACCACCCGCACACATGGACATGGACACGACATGGCACAACACATGTTGCGACTGCTCACACCCATAAAGCCTCTATTCGGACGACGGACTGTTCAAACTTTAGTGTACATACACACTTATATATAAATTCTGATGTGTGCCATTATTATGTTCAACCAGTGATAATTGTGATTAATTGATGTAGTTGTATGAAGGCAAGGTATGAAGGGTGTGTAAAAATTTTATTGTGCTTATGTACAATTACAATTAAGGCACTCAACTCAACTCAACTTTCCCTTTAGTTATCTCCTCTTCAAGGTGAGAGTAGACCCCCTCAACCGCCTGTGTCTCTCTTTCTCGCTCTCTCTCTCTCCCCCCAACCCAACTGGCTGCCTGGTTCTGCCGGAGGTTTCTGCTTCTTTACACTAGAAGTGCCGGAATTCCTTAACAACTAATAACACCAAGATGTATATTTTAACAAGTTCAATTATACATTTATAGCATTCTTTAGCATGCCATCATCAAACACAAAAAGGCTGTGTGCGCATTCTCAATATTGCGCTTTGCATGCGCTGTGGGGCCAGCAGCTTCAGTCAGCATATTCTGACTCCGCCTTCTCCCTGGATGCTCAGATGACTGAAGGACTGTCCATACAGTCCCATCCTTCCCCTTCTCCACAGCAGCCTCTAGCCGAGATGAGTCCGAGGGCAGACTGGACACGGTTGGCTCAGGGGCATGTACTGGTTAGGGAGGGCCTACAACAAAAACAACAATAATAGTGATAATAAGAAGAATAATTGGCAAATTATAACAATAATAGTTATAGTAAGAGGGTTGCGGAGAAAAAGGCAGCACAGGACATAACAGTGGAGCAGCAGGAGAAAAAGACTGGACAGCAGAGTTCACCTGGGAGGCCTACGTCAGCCGTGACCAGAACATCTGGATCCACAGTATCCAATTAAAGTCAACTCCTTTTCTTCAGCAAGGACTCTGACTCCGACTCACTGTCCGAGAATGAAGCCCTATTTTCATTTACCAAGGAAAGGTCACTGTCACTTTCCACCTCTGACAGATCCTCTCCATCAGAATCGTTACTGTCCAAGGTTTGAAGCATCTCCAAGGCCATGGCAGCTGTTATGTTTCTCTTCCTTCGCTCATTTATTTTAGACATTGTCTGGTCTCCTTCCTCTAAACTTTGCAACTAAAATTGCAACATTAATCGTAGGAACTATGAACTTCAATGCCGCAAAATTCTGTGCGGTCAATATGATTGCTGATAGACGAAATAGATAAAAATTATTATATCTACTTTGCTTTTTGTGTGATTTATATGAAAATCATTTGAAATTAAAACTTTTAGGAAAAGTCGGGCACCAGCAGGATTGTATTTTTTTATTCAACAAATTTATTGCACATAGAAATTTCAAAACGGTCAAAATGACTGTCTTGGACGTTCTAGTGTTAAAGGACGTTTTTCCTTGCCACTGTTGCCAAGTGCTTGCTCATCGGGAGATCTGTTGGTTCTCTTTAAATAATTTTATAAAGTATGGTCTTGACCTGCTTTATATGTAGAGCCTTGATGTAACTTTGTTATGATTTGGTGCTATATAAATAAATCTGATTTTATTTGATTTGATTTGCCTCATCTGCCTCTGTCACCAGCAACCAGTATTTTCTGAAATGAACACCATTGTAGACAATCTGTGATGCATTTACAAAATCCATGCACTGCCACACATGGCAGATGGTTTATAACAGACCACAGAGCAAGAGCTCTTAACAGTTAAGAAGTCTGAACTCATCCAGAAGGATAGCGCCAAAAGATACTGTACAACCACACAATGAAACACCAGGGATATTACACAACGTGATTACAAGCAGACCTCAGCACAACTCATTAGAGGCTAATGTGAGCAAGGCAGTAACCTGTGTATCAGGCTGGCTACTTAAAGAACATATTAAACATGTCTCTTAGCTGCTGTTTTTCCCATAAACCTTAAGAGTTAAAGTATGTCAAAGATTTCTGCCATGTAGTTCTAGCTCCTATATCACAATGTCAAGTATATCACAATTAAATGCTTTGAGAGGCTTGTGCTATCAGACAGTAAAATCATCATCACATCTGATCTTCAGTGTTTTTTGATTATTATTTTACTGATGAGCACACTATGTAGTATATTGTGAAAAGAGGGTTCTTATAGAGTGGGGAGCTTGTGGCAATCAATAAAACCTTCATCTGTTGTTGAGGTGAACAAGGGGGCAGGGAACTACATGGCTCAATGACGCAGAGGCACATACAGACACACACAAACACTCAAGACTCAAGAAATGACCAGCAAACACAATGAGCAGAGAAGGGGATGTGATTTCCAGTGCCCATAGACTAGGTGCAATAGGATCAAAAAGAGACCCACTGGTCAGCTTGGCTCCTACTTCTTTCTCCACCGTTACTGTTATTTTTCCAAGCCTTATTTCTTGTTTATCCTCAGTTTGTTTTTGTTACTGTGTGTGGTCTTCCAGACCCCTATTCCCTACTAAGATACTACAGATCTGTTACTGATTATAAACCTATTTCAGCCTCTGCGGTGTTTAGTCCTAATATCATTCATTGTCTGTTCACTCATGCCATTCATTCCCCTGTGGTGCAGATTCACTTTCACCTGCTATTTCACATCAGACTCAGATCCTTCTCATGTCTTCAGACCTCCAACCTGTTTCCTCGAACAGGAACATCGAATAAGTAGGGCCCCCTTGCAGTCTCCTAACAATTGCAACACACAATCATGTATGCATTTTGTTCCAAAAACCAGTTACCCAAAAGCAGAGGAAACTGTAGTGGTCAATAATACAGAATGAGTCTCTCAGGAGTGTAGAGAGTCCACCTTGAGCTGAAGCCTTCAGGTGAACTTCTAGCAGAGGAAGTTCTCATCAGTGTTGGAGTGAATAATGAAATTCAGATCCAAGGTGGTCATTCAAGAGACTAATTGACCATGGATCAGGAAGAGATTTGGATGGCTGCATGATTGAATTTAATTTAGAATTACTCCTCTGTAAGCGCCTACCTGTATGGGTTCCTCCAGACCACTAGGTGGCACTAGAAGTTCAGGACTGGAGATTAATGGAGCACTGGGTCGGAATGGCGGAACATGCTTCCTCTCAGAAACGCAAGGGTGTGGCGCACACTGTGTGCTTTCCTTCCACCTCTCTTGAAACTGATTGTCAATTGAGACCCCCAAAACCGTCTGAAAGCTATAGATTTTCGGTTGGCAGAGAGTCCTTGAGTTCATTGGACGGACTGAGCATCAATGTATCCAAGAGGGAATGGAAGTTCCAAACACTGGTTACCAAAAGGGCCTCAGACACAGGGCACAAAAGCCCAATGGACAATATGAGATGATATGAGATGTCCTGGTGTTCCAGAAATGCTATTACTAAAATTACTAAATGAAATTTATGTTGAATGAGTCTTTTGCTGTGATTGAGCAGACTTTCTTCAGGGGTTTCTCTATTTTTATACCTTTTCAGGTGATGCAGCAATGTGCTGATCTTCAATGGTTCTGTCAAGACTATTGTAATTTAAATATATCTCTGAGATCAACCAATGTTCGGCACAAGAACACTCGTCATACTCTCCCGAAAGTGGTGGTGATGATGGTGTGAGGAGGAGGAGGGGAAGGAGGAGGGGTACCTCCAGTAAATAACCCCTGCCTCCTTTGCCTGTATCACTGAATGAACCTGGACCTCCTCACCAGCGGAGCCGCGTCATGACTACAGTCCGCGGCAGAGCTGTAGACCATTGAAGCTTGACATTTCCTTTTGATTTCTCCGACTCAAACACTCGCAGACACACACGCAGTCACACATTCAGAAACACACTAAGAAGCTGCCTTGTCTAGGACTGAAACTTGAGGGACTTTACCTTTGGCGGCTAGTAATTGGCGTCCGCCTGGTGAATGTAGCCGTGGACGGAGCGTCTGTCTGCGGACGCACAGGGGCTGGACAGACCGAGGACGCACCAGGTCACACATCTCGCCGCCCCCTCCACCCCACCCCCCCCACCACCACCACCACTTCATCCAGTGTCAGAGCACCAACAACACGACGATGCTTCTGATGGTTCTGCTGGTTCTCTGCGTCTCAGGTGGGTCAGATGTGTTAGCTTGATCTGAAAAAGCATGTAAATTATTCCTGTGAGCCGAAGCTGTTGAGTGAAGTCTCTCTGAAGCCTTTCAAAGAAATCCCCTCTTGTTAGACTTTATTACATCAGGTCCTGATTCTGGTCTCTCTCACTTTGTCCTGGAGCTAAGAGGATCTGAAATTCAGTAAGTCAGATACGCTGTTACAGACTCCCTCAAGACTAATTGCATGTTCCAATTCGTACCTTTTTATTGTCACTGGTTTACTTGGAAGCTCAAAGTATATTTGATGATACAATGGAAAATATAACTATTCTTAATCAAACAAACAAACAAACAAAAAAAAAACTTTATCAAATATTTAAAATAAATATATTTCAATGCTGGTCTATGCTGAACTGTAATAGGTGGATTTTTTAAATACTATTATGTGCCCCATTTGTAGCAAAAGACATAAAACATGAAAATTATGAACTAATAATACTTGTCTTTGAATCTCAAAAACAAATCTGAATGGTCACAGATATATTTAAAACTTTTAAAACAAACTTTTGGGCTTAGACTGGAAAATCTGAAAGTTTGTACTGTGTGTTAATTTAAACAGTATCAAAGCATGAGATTCTGATGCTCTTTAAAACTGAATCTCAGAACCCTTCTTTCCCAATGTGGTTTTAAGCAGCACCACCTGTAAACCAAGGAGTGGTTCAACTGATTAGTACAAAAGAGTCTGAGTCTATTGCAGAGGATTTTCCTTCAGAGGGCATTATTTATCTTAACATTATAAACAACAAAAACATATTATTATAGTCTTTCATAAGTTACAGAACTTCTCCCCATTTGTATTGCAATACAATGGGATGTATTGTCACACATCTTTTTATTACTATTTTCTAAGAGTTCTGCATGTTTTTCCATTTATTATTTTCTATAATCTGAAAAATTTTTTTAGATGCATTGATTTCGTATTTGTGGGTATAAATAGATATGAGTGTAGTTATTCACAAAAAGATATCTTGAAGATGAAATAGGTGATTAAATATATTCTGGAAAAATAGAAACCCTTGTTGAATTGCTGACAGTGTGAAGTAATTGTTAGTAAGTGTTCCTACTAACACTTGGTCAGTGTTAGTAGGAAGACTGATGTAGTTGGATTTGCTCTGTCATTGGAGAATTTTGTATGATAAATTCAGTAACAAACTTATACTTAAGACTGTGATGATATCTTCAGGATAACGTTTTTTGTTTTACTATTTGCTGCATAACCAATGTAACCAATGCAAAATAATGTAGTGTAGTGGTGTTTTTAGAAGCCTACAAACTTTTAAAGGAAAAGAGGCAGCACAGTGAACCTGCTCTGTGGTCAGGGCTATAAGAACATGTGTTGTGTAACACAACACACAAAGCGAGTTCCCACAGAACTCAGGAAGAAAATGGCAGATGACTGGTCAGCAGTCCCTGCACATGGAGGTTTGCTTGAGACCAAAGTGAGAAAGTCCTCATACAGCATGTAAACCCAGTGCTGCTTTTCATCAAAATCAACTATTCACATGGTTGTGTTCTAGCAGTTTGAACATTTCCAGCATATTTTAACAAGTGTCCTTTTTTTCTAGTTTTGTCTAGGTTTTTTTTTGTAGCTGCAGCAGACTGTCCCTGGTCTCTGCAGAGCCCCTGCTGCTTTTCTAGCAGTTCAACACAAAGGTAGTCTGTTCTGCTGCACAGCCTGCTGTGTTCATTGGCCCTGTTAATGATTGTCCAGCTTATAGTGACACTGTAGTGTTGAGTGAAAGGTTCATATATCGGTCTGTGTCACCCTCCACTGACCTTCCCCTCTCTCCTCTTTCAGGCTTTCAGGTCTTGTTCTGATATTTCTTTTTTTTATCTTAATCTAAATTCCCACTCAGATTCAGTGGCACATCAAAATAAATTGTTCAAGTTATTCAATGAGGAAGTGCAGTCAACCGAGTGTGCAAACATATTTGAGGCAGCAGTGGCTGACGCCTTATCTGTGCATGCAGGTGTGCATGTTTGTGTGTCTTTTCTTTTCTTTTCTTTTTTTTTGGGTAGTGGTGGGACATTTAATAACAGAGTTCACTTTTGCAGCCAGTGGGATTTAAAAGACCTACAATGACACAGACGATTTACCCTTTTAATTGGATCATAGTAAAATTCAGGTTTCAAATTTAGGTTTCTTACGGCCTTGAGTTGAAAGGCTAGGGTTGGGTTAGGCTTAGGACACGCAAATGCATGCTCTTAGATGTGTATTGACGTGTATTACTGAGTGTCTCGGTAGTCAACAAATGTTCATCCATTACTCAAACCTCTGTCTCTCAGTGTAAAATATTGTATCAGCTCTTAGTGCCAAGTGCATATACCTGAAAGGGAAATTGTGTGGGTGTTGGTTAGTGGAGTTGCATCAGGGCTAGAAGGCTCTTGGTTTGTTTTCCAGGCCTGGCCTCCCTTTCTGTGTGGACTTGGTTCACCCGTGCCTGCTTGGGTGCTCTCAGTATATTCTGGCTCTCTATATCAGTTCCTCAAATAATTTTATACACAGTGAACTTTGACCGACAGTGAATCAATGTGCTTGGAAAGTTTATTTTTGGGGGAAATGAATAGAAGTGATTGGCAGTTTCCTTCATTTTGGACCAGTTCATCTCCACGTAGCTGTTAGCTCTATAAGATAGCCTCCTACTGCATACAGCTCTCACTAATTTTCTCCCACTTGTCCGTCAGAGTCATAGGGGATGCTGGAGCCAATCCTAGCCAATTTTCTAGTCTACACAAGGTGGGAGTACACCCTGGACAGGTTGCCAGTCCATTGCAAAACACACAGAGTCATACAGAAACAAACAACCACTCACACACACTCATGGGCGAGATGACTCACTATATAATTTATGGTTTCAGGTCTAGACAGGATATCATCTCATACTTTTACTATTACAACAGTACAATGCTTATGAGACAATTCTCAGCTGTTTTTTTACAGTAGCAACAAATTACAGTGTGAAGATTCAATTGTTCATATAAAGTTCAACGAATAGATCACATGATTTTGGAATAATGCATAGGCTAGGATACTCATCAATTGCAAAACTTTACTGACCAGGGGCCAATATCACAAAGCTGGATTAATATGCCCGGTAACTCTTATTGCTGTCTGGCTCCACTTACCCAGACAATCATAGTCCTGATAAGATGTCTCATGAAGCTAGTTATCAACAAGCCCAGAGTAGAGCGGGGGGGGTTTCTTTAATCAGTACTGACCTCCAGTGACAGATGACGTCTATGAAGAGCAATTAGGCTAGAGAAGTTAGCATTATGAAAAGTATAAAAAAATGTCAGTAGAGGAGAGGTGGAGAGGTGGTCCCCTTGGGACAGGGAGGAGACAAAAGTGATGGAGAGAGAAAGCGCGAGCCAGGAAGAGAAATGTGAAGAACTGGAATGTATGAGGTGAGTGGAGATGGGGAAAGAAGAAAATCCATCTTCTTTTTAATTTGATGAAAAATTTACAACTTAATTGACCTCCATACATTGGGTCCAATTTGACCTGAGTCCTGAACTATGTGTGCATGTGAGATATACATGTCTGTGTTTGTATACATGCATATGTGAGTCATGCCATTCTTCTCTGGTGTATCCAGTGGGGAAGTTTAGATATCTTCTCTGTGTGTTGTTGATACCTGGGATTTGGAACTGTGTGTTTGTGCATTGTGTTTGAAGAAGCATTAGTAGATGGAATTCTGTATATGTGGTTGTCCACACATGGCATATCCTTATGCAAACTTTTTATGACACATGAGTCAGAAGTCCGGGTAGTCCCCTCTGTTTTCTGTGGTCAGAGCACAGATTGATTATGGCCTCAGAATTGTGGCTGGACCCACAACCCCCAGGGTGTCCGTCAGCTCTCCCCCACATCTGCCAGGCATTTCAGATTGTACTTCAGATCCAAACTTCATTTGGAGAGCAAATATAGTGTTATTTTCTTCCGCTGACTGTAGCAGTAGGAAGATGATGAAACAGAGGTCTTGTTCAAACAATAATTTTCAAAAACATAGTCAGTGCAGAAGCAGTGTAACTATGTCGAAGTTTCTCTGGCAGGAACCATCTTATGAAATTTCACAAATACTGTAGGACTGGACTATGACACTGTGAAATAATGTGTTGAAATTTGAGCAAATACTGAAACTAAATTTTGCAATTCAGAAGCTTGAGGCTTCAGCTATGTGTATCTTATGATAGGCTGTTCATTTGGGTCTTAAGAAAAAATTGTTTACTGCTGTTGATAGCTTAAGTGAAAACCCTGCTGTGATAACATCCCAAATGCCATCCTTACCCCCAGCAGCATTATGAATAGGAACACTTAAGGTAATGTGCTCTCCGTTTTGAACATCTAGGTCAGTGTTCTTACACTTGTTGGATAGTTCAGGCTACAACTGCTCCACCTCTAGCAGTGGAAGTGTGACACTCTTCAGTTACTTCATTTACTGGAGCACACTCCCAGGGGGAGTGAATAAGAGAAATAAGAACAGTTAAAGTCACTAATTCGCATCATACCTACATTTTTATTCCATGTGCTATATTTAAATGAACAACTCCACTTGATTCAGCATCTGCTTGATATTTATTATACAGTTATAAACAAGTGGCAGCACGGCGGCTTAGTGGTTAGCGCTATAGATAAGATAGCGATAAAATAAGAAGGTTGTGGGTTCGGTTCCCGGTCCTTTCTGTGCAGAGTTTGCATGTTTGCATGTTCTCTGCGTGGGTTTCCTCCAGGTACTCCGGTTTCCTCCCACCATCCAAAGACATGCATGTATAGGTTAACTGGCGACGTTAAATTGACCATGTGAGTTGTTGTTGTGGTTGTTTGTCTCTGTACCAACAGATGTTGGTACAATGCACAGTCTCCGTGCCATCACGTGTAAGATTTGGGTGGATTGAACCCCTTGGGGTACCACCAGCTGAATGTGTCTGCACTCTCACCTTTCCAGCATGTTGTCTTTCCCTAACCCTAACCCAGCCTCTCTCGTCGCCCTCCTGTTTGTGTGCTCACTGTGCTGTGTGTCTGTTTGTCTAACCCCTTTTGCTCAACATGGGCATACAACACTTGTGTGTTGGCCCTGCGATGGCAACCTGTCCAGGGTGTACCCCGCCCAATGTGAGCTGGGATTGGCTCCCGCGACCTGGATACAGAGAAAAGCGGATGACGATGAGTGAGTGAGAATTATAAACAAGGGGCTAATTTCATAAAATGTTGGGAATTTGGAATCATCCTCTTGGAATTACAAGTGTTCCCTATGTACTTAGCTACATAGGGTGTATTCGAGGTACAATAATGGTAACTAGTCTGAATGGTCAAATCAAATAAAATCTAATCAGATCAGATTTATTTATACAGCACCAAATCATAACAAAGTTACATCAGGGCACTTTACATATAGAGCATGTCTACACTAAACTCTTTATTAAATGATTTAAAGAGACCCAACAGATCCTCAGTCCTTCCCCCAGCAGTCGAAGCCTATGGCAGCATAGCTACAGAGTAGATGAATATTAACTTTTTAACTATATGCTCTGTCATACAGAAAGGTTTTAAGCCTGGTCTTGAAAATTGCTCTTGGTCCTTTTCCTAATGAGCCCAGAGACATGGCATCTGTGACGGGGAGGGGTGGCTACTAAAAACATGATTCCAATGCTCTGGTTGGATATTTTGGTGTTGTTTTTTAATGTGTTATATAAGTGGTGTAGCTGTTCATATTATATCATGGAGAAAATTGTTGTTTGCTCCAGAATGCTATGATAAGCTTTAAATTTCATTGTATCCTGCACGATTCAAAGCCTGTGCCAGATGTTGCTTAGCAGCCCCAGACCACAACTGAAGCTCCTCCCTGTTTCACAGTAGGTACAGTGTTATTTTTTTGTGGGCTTCATTTTTCTGTGAAGACAGACCCGATGTGAGTTGCCAAACAGCTCCTGTTTTGTCTCATCTGTCCAAAGGACATTCTCTCAGAAACTCTGTGGCTTGTCAATTTGCATTTTGGCAAAACCTTCCACTCTTGCTTTTTTATGATTGGCTTTCATCGGTGGAGTCTTCCTCTGTCATTTTGCATTAAGTTCACTTTGGCTCAAACAGCAATGGATGGTGCGATTTGTCACTGCTGTACCTTGATCTTGCGGTTCACCTCTAATCTATTGGGAAGTTGTTCTGGGCTCTTTGGTTACTATTTGTATTATACCACTCTTCAATTTGTCATCAAATTTCCTCTTTCGGCTATGTTTACCTTTGGTGAATGGAATTCCAGCTCTTTTTAGAGAGACGGATCTTTTGGCTCAGCTCACTAATAAGAACATTCTCTTCCAGCTAACCAGTGGCTCCTTAGATCTTTTGTCACGTAAAGTTATTCATTACAAAAATTGTGTAAAATTATGTGCAAGATTAATCACTCATGTAATAAACCTAAATAATACCAATTGTTTATTATTTATATGGCTTTACTTATACACTTAACTGAAATTGGAGCATAATGCTAAACATACTGTATTAAATTAAGTAATCTACGTAAAAAAGCCCAGATCCATCTCAATTGAGAAGGAGAGAGCTTCATTGTCATTGTTATACACACTGAGAGAATCAATGCACACACAACATTTTTTTTTTCTCAATTTACACTCTGAGATAGATGTGTACAGACAACCACACACACACAGGGCCCCACACCATGTACATGCAAGAGGCGGCACTGTTTCTTCCAAAGTGAAGTGAAGGCGCCACTATAGCTCAGTCCTTGGAGCAATTAGGGAACAGTGCCTTGCTCAAGGGCACCTCGGCAGTCCCCTAGAGGTGGACTGGCACCTCTCCATACACCAGTCCACCCTTTACTTTTCTTTGGCCAGATGGGATGTGAACCGGCAACCCTCTGGTTCCCAACAATGGCCCCAACCCACTGAGCTACTGTTATCCCAGCAATTAGAAAAAAATTTCCAATGTCTGATTAAATGTCTATTAATTATAAAGTTGTCAGTATTTACATTGAAACAATGAACTTGAATTGAGATAAGTACAAAGAATCACACAACAGAATATAATTTAAAAATGTGTACAGCAAAAAGAAAAAAGGGCAGCTTCTAAGTAGCAGTTTTAGAGTCTTCAGTGGAGATACGTATTAAGAAAAAAACAGATGCTCAGTTTTGAGTGGTTGATCCTCTTTCTTCTCTCTGTTATCTTCTGCTGTGTTTTGGATGTTTGGGACAGATGTTGGTACAATGCACAGTCTCTGTGCCATCACATGTGTAAGATGTGGGTGGACTGAACCCCTTAGGGTCCCACCAGCTGAATGTGTCTGCACTCTCACCTTTCCAGCATGTTGTCTTTCCCTAACCCTAACCCAGCCTCTCTCGTCACTCTCTCTCGTTTGTGTGCTCACTGTGCTGTTTGTCTGTTTGTCTAACCCCTTTTGCTAACCATGGGCATACAGACACCACCACACATCTTGACCAATTATGTGCTGCTTTAACAGAAAAAAAGAGGTAGGGGGAAAAAATCAACTCCCAATTAAGAGTCAGCTCCTGTTTTTCACTTCAAAGAGCCAGCTCTCAGATGTGGATTGTTCGTTAACGACACATCACTATTTTCTTTCTTAAATTACTGTGGAACAGTAGTCACGGGAGCATCAAGCTATGATGCCACAGAACACAGTGACTACTTTTCACCCTTTAAATAGGCAGACTGACTAATTACAAGTTTGAAGACACCAGTGAGGCTAATTACAGTACACACATTAGTTAACATGTCGCTATGGTCAAATTATTTTCAATCTTTTCTGGGGGGTACAATTATTTTGCATTATATCAATTATGCATTATTACTTTTGCCAGTTTGAATGGTAGCTTTTAATGCAATGTTTGGCTTTGCATTAAAGAAAGGAAAGAGAGAAAAACTTACAAGGGTCACTGAAGTTACTTCAATCATTGGCAACCTGTAGTCTACAACTTGTATGTGCATGTGGAGTTTTCCTGTCTTAAATCCTGACTTCTCAGTTCCAGACCAGATCTCGCAAGTCTCAGTTAATATCATAATTTCCATTGAGCCTTATGACAATCAAAGATTACATAGAGTAAAGAATCAGCATATCCCGAGTGTTTGAGTTTCTTAGCCAAATGTAAAGAAAAATGGCCATCATTCATTGCTGTCGGAGATGTTTGTAACTATTCAGCCATTATGCATTATTCTGTTCTTCGATCATAATAACCTTAATCATGGCTTTTATTCCCTCAGTCTTCTATAAACAATCAACAATCAAGTGAAAGTAGCGCCATAGTGTTTCTGCACAATGTAATAAACTTGCAAATGACACACCGACTTAAAACCAAATGATTGTGGTCAATCTGGGATGTTGGAGTTTATCGGGTTACTGGTGTAGCATAGTGGCTAACCAAAGCTTAGCTTATATTGCTGATTTACTGTTGTGTAAATTAATTATGTTGTCAAAGTGAACAACATTAAGAAAATCTACTACAGCTTGGGGAAGTTTTTACTTTCAGGGCTACTCTAACACAAATTTTCAGCTCTTCACGTCAAACAAATGTGTAATGTAAAACACCACTTACATGTTTTACGACATTGTCCATACTGTCACCCAGAGAAACGCAGACCTTTTTTCCACTATGCGGTTTCTCTGTTGCAAATACAGTACAGACCAAAGGTTTAGACAGACTTTCCTATTCATTTGAATGAGAAGGTGCGTCCATGCTTTTGGCCTGTACTGTATAAGAGGAAGACATTTGAATAGAGAAAAGGATAAGAGCTGATAACAGCACTGCACAATTGCCAGTATACAATGTACTCGGGCAAGTCAGAGAATGCTGCTGTAATAATAGAAGAGCTTCACTATTGCTTACCTGTGGTTGAGCTTTGTTCCCTAAACTAATCCAGCACCCCCTATGCAAAATCCAACCATGTGGCCAATGATATACATCAAGGCGAAGACAAGTTTTTTATATGAACGCCTCAGATGTGTGTGATCATTTTATGAATTTGATGGTAAATTGTTCTATCAGTGAAGTAACCTAAAGTTATGAATCAATTGAATCCCAGCTCATTTATATTTTGGTCCATTCTATCCTTAGAATCATCACGAGAATCGGAAAAATCAACATTATTCAACATTCTGGTCAGTTTTTGTTTTGTTCTTTAATCTTCTCAGCTGCTCTATTTTGCCATGCAGTGAGGACTGATGGTCATGCAGTGGAGTAAGAGCAGATATTTTTATCAAAGTTTTCTGACATCATCCAGGTTGTTGATTATAGACAGATGCTGGCTGTAGGTAACAACAGATGTTTATGTATTTGAAGTTGGTTTCTCTGTAGTGAGTCTCTGAGCATTCATTAAATGGATATCTCAACAACTATCTACAGTTTTAGCTGTTTACTAGACTATGTCCTCTGAATATGTCTTTGATTTGTTTAAGAAGACATTCCGCCTCTTATCCAAGGGGCTTCATCAGTTTGTAACGCATCGGTCTGACTAGTCCTCCCTAGTCTGATAAACAGTGGAGTTGGACCCAGGTACTTAACTTCTGTGGGAGTGTTCACGAAGCTCCTTGTGACAATTTTCCGTTAGTGGAGTTTCACTGACCATTGTTAGTCATGTGAAGCGAACGGCCATCGTTATGTGAAGCCACTGGTGAAAAACTGTTGTTATGGTCATTGGAGTCACATGAGGTCAGTTTTGGGCAGCCGTTGTTGGAGGCTGAGTTTTCTAATTCTCCTGGGTATGGTTGACAGGGCAGCATTGTAGATGGGAGATAGGTGGTGTCGCAGACCCCCTCCCCTGTTTAGAGGTTTTTCCATGTTGGAAAAATAGTGTGGTGTTGGTGAAAAATGGTGTTTAAGATCTACCTGGGATTCTCCGATACCCCAGACACATATGGAATTACTATGTTTCTGCGTTTGTTGTTCCCTTCCTCAGCACCCTCTGTGCTGGCATTCTTTTTGGCGTGTATTCTTGTTTTGCCAAAGGTCCAACTCGGATAGCCACAAGTTTTCAGAGCTCCCCTTAAATGTTTACATTCTTTCTCTTGGTCCCGAGTGGTGGTTGGTACATTATTGGTCCTGTGTTGCAGGGTTCTGACAACTCCCAGTTTGTGCTCCAATGGGTGGTACGAGTCAAAGAGAAGGTATTGGTCTGTGTGTGTAAGTTTCCTATATACCCCAATGTGGAGGCTCCTTTCCTCACCAAAGTGGACATCACAATCCAAAAAGGGCAAATGGTTCTCTTTAACATCTTTTCCAGTGAACTTGATGATTTTGTCCATTGTGTTGATGTGTTCCGTGAATGCCTTTAAGTCCTCTGAGCAACTACGTCTCCAGAAGAGGCTAAGGTGAACCTTGTCAAAAATTAAGGCAATCACAGAAAACTCCATCTATGACACTATATTTTTTAAATATATCTATAAAACTTGAAGATTGGTAAATATTTATCTCTTCAACTTTTTAGTTAAACTCTCTGGTGTCTCTTAACATTGTCTTGTTGAGATATGTGAAGTCTTCTTGCAAACAGACATAGTAAAGATGTCACACCAAGACCTGAAAAAACTTAGATGTAGAACATAGAACATAGACAGTGCCAGCTGTTCATGCTATAGGTACTATTTCCCCCTCATACCATCAGAGATGGAGGATTTTGACATGAGTGTTGACCGTGTTAATGATGTGGGTGTGTGTGCAGGAATTAATGTGTCCAACAATGTACTGGGTTCTGCTCATAACATTTATGACCTATGTCTCTGAACACAGGTCACGTACAGCCATACATTTCTCCTCCCTCCTTGTTCTCTCTCTTCCTCCTCTGCCTAAATCTGACCTTCACATTACCCACTTTCTCAACAGCACTGCCAAGCAGCTGACACAAACACATGCCATAAAAAAAACCAGGAGATACTTAAATAATGCTCCAGTGTACAATAAAACAAGGAGAACTATAACGTTTACCAAAAAAATAGAAATTCACTCTTACAATAGCAAGGGGGATGGTCCCTCTCCTCTTTAATTCAGAGTTTGAAAATTTCGAAGTCTACACAGTAAAATCGCCAGTGTAAATATAAAACTTAAAGAGTTAATTTTAACAGTTCCTCAGTGAACATATGGTCCCTATCTGAATTTACACTGAATGCAGCGTTTAATTTCCAGAGTCAATTTTACTCTGGCTAGAGTTAATATTTTACTCTACACTACACTGAGAAGTGTCAATCAAGTTTTACACTATGTAAGAATACATAAAATCCCATAGTGAATCCCATAGTGAAAAATCCCATAGTAAAAACCCATAGTGTTATTTACATTCAACATGGAGGAGTTAAGTGTTAAGAAATAACTTTCCCAGTGTTAAACCTACTTAACACTATATTGATTAAGAAATTACTCCAAAGAGTGTTGATTTTCAACTGACTTCTACCAGTGTCAGATATGATCTACTTGTGCAGTCCCAGTGATAAGACACACAACTTAATGTTTGCAGGGGAAAAAAAACACACAACCACACTATTATATCTATGCCTTAATACGTTTATTCCAAGTAAACATGAAATATTGGCATTAAAAGTAAACATCAAATAACATGTTAAAGCTTGAATGTTATCACAATCTCCAGTGTAAAGACATATTTTCTGTTGAACTCGGGAGAAAATCTCTTGGTACATGTTAACACATGTACACTCACAGCCATGAAAATGTCTTTAAAGTGCATTTAAAATGCTACACAGAATAATTTTTCAGAGCAAACCTTACCATCACCTGGAAAGAGCAAACCAAGTCAAACCAAAGCTTTCCCAATAGGTCACTGAATAAGATATGCAAGTGCAATGTTTGTGGACAGGTGTTTTTCACAACAAATGCAGACAAATGAGGTCTGCAAAACTCTCCTTTACAGAAAACTTCATTGTTAGTGGCAAAGATCTTGGTTGGAATCTATCAGTATGGTGCTAGATGACAGAATATTATCTAGGGTTGAATAACAATATATAACTTTAAGATTGCTTTAATAAAACAATCTCTTGGTTTTATATTTACAAGTCAATGATTTTCAGTGAGAAGGAATACAAAGTCAAAACCAAATTTTTTACCAATAAAAAAGTGCAATTCATCATTACATTCCATGGATTATAGAGAGCAACCGCATACCGTCATCAAACTTGATGGTTAGTATGCCAGTGTTAGGTGGATGCAGAAATCTTTTCTAACATAGCGCACCAGCCCGAGTTCCCATTTTGTCAAAAACCTTGACATCTTCATTGGCGAAACTGAGAACTTCAAGAAAGCTATGACCAAAAAAACAAAACAATTTCAATTGATACAAAATGCTCAAGGCCATTCTCCAAAAACACTTACAGTAGCACGGTCTGGTGGAGTGGAGGCTATTTTAACCTTACTAAAAAAAATTATACACAAAAAAATGAAAGCTAATACAACGGAATTGAATTCCCCAAATGCACTGCTGTGTAATTTGAGTAATGACAATAAAGGAAGTCTAAGTCCAAGTCTAAGTCCTTTGAGTGTGAGTGTGAGTAGTTGTTTTTCTCTGTGTCTCTGTATGTTGGCTCTGCAATGGACTGGCAACCTGTCTTGGGTGTACCCTTGCCCAGAGTGAGCTGGGATTGGTTCCACCAGCCTTGCGTCCCGGAAATGTAAAAGTGGGAGAAGATGGATTGAAATGTCTCTTTTAGCAGTACAATGTTGACACCATTGGCAAGAAGGTCCCAAGATTTTCATCTATTACAGCATCTGTGGGATGTGCTAAACAAAAAAGTCTGATTAGCATATGTCTGACATCATAAATTGCAGTATTTAAAGAGTTTGCTGCATATTTCTTGCTGCCAGACTCCAGATCTCGTGGAGTCAATGCCTTGATAGGTCCAGGCTGTCAAAGGAGGGATCTACAGAAGATGAAGAAGGTGGTCATCATGTTATGGTTTTTTGGTGTAAACATGTGGCTTTGTATAAATTCTGGCACCATTGGCACAGTCTTTATGAAACTGAAATGTTATTAAGTCAAGGAAACAACATTTACTCTCTCAATATGTATATATTTAGCAATGGAACAAGTCTAATTCTGAAATTAAACATTGCTAAATATTTTTACACTATACTTAGTATGCTGAAACCTTATATGAAAATTTCACGAGGATAATGTTTGTTTTGAATCACAATCATATATGTACTTACGATATTCTTGTTGAAAATTAATCAATGTCAATGCAGAAGATTACAACTGAGCTCAAATGAGGCCACATGCAGAGCTGGTCCGAGTAATTTTCTGCTACCTTTTTATGTATATATAAATTATTTTTGCACAGCATGAACAGATAAATTAAACCCTTATATTTTTGACAGGGTAAGGAAGGACATAGTCTCATTTCAAAGTCAGAAAAGAATATACACATAGACAAGAATGCAAAAGAAAAAATTGCTAAATAAAATAAAAAATAAAAAAAAAAGCATTGAAATGTACCTACTGTAGCTAGATACTTCTCTTTGTAAGGAAATTACTGCATCCAGCAGCTTATACACTTGAAAAACTTCCACTTGAAAACAGAAACTCACAATCACATTTCAACATTAAAAAAGATAACTACATTCAAAGCTGTACTGTAATTATAATATCCAAATATAAATATAAGTGTGTTACGAGTGGCTACGATAGTGGTGAGCGGGTCGTGTGCTTCCTCACCCAGATAAGGAGCTATAGTTTGTGATGGCATTGGGGATGAATGATCTTCTGCTCCATCCTGCGGTGAATTGATATCAAGTAGTCATTCCGACTGCTTTTCTGTCCGACCAAGATGCAATGTGTTGGAGTGTCCCTACCTAACAGTCCCAAAAGGGTCCAGGCTTCTACCTCCCTGACCTCCCTTTCCTAGGAAGCTTATCCCACTGCTTCCTGTCTTTTTCAAGCAAGCTAACATTTCAGGAGACTGCAGCAAAGAGCTGAGTGTTCTCCTCCACCAACTTATACAACATCTACAGCATCCCCACACAAATTAAATGACCTCAGTCTGTGAAAAAAAGTGGAGCCAGCTCTGCCCTTCCTGTGTCCGTATTCACCGACCAGTTAAGTCTGCCATCAGTATTGATGCCCAGGTACCAGTATGTTTCAATCACTTCAATATCCACAAACTTGATGCTGACCAGAAAGAGGGAAATCGGGATTTACACCAATGGAGCTCAAAGACCATTTCCCTAGTCTTGGAGGTGTCTAGTAATAGGTGGTTTCTAGCATTCCACTGACTGAAGACCCTCACCTGCTCCCTGTACTTGCCATCCTCATCACTCCTGATACATGTCATAATTGTCGTGTCGTTCAAATATTTCTGGACATAATAGGACTTGGAGTGGTTCTGAAAATCCTTTGTGTACAGGAATGGTGCCAGTACTTTCCCTTTTTGTGATTTGTGATTCTACATGAATAACTACCCTACAGTTGTATTACTGTTTTGTACAGTTGGATTTTTTTTACCTTCTTCAGCGTTGAAACTCAATAATATTAGTAAGCTCAACTGTAGTTTAAGCCCCCAGCGGGCTCATACCTTGCCAATGCTCATATAATTTTACTGTGCTTTTAAACTGAGTCCATCAGGTACCCAGCCATAACTAATGGTAACCTACACAGAAAGTTCAAGCATTTACTGATAGCATACTTCTGATATGGTCTCTTAGCTGCAGAATACTGGTGTGGTTACAAAAGAAGTAATAAAATTACATGCAAACTAAAAACAACCGTAATATCATGTTGTATCCTTGTGAAGCTTGTATTCCCTGTGTCTGCGTGGGTTTCTTCTGGGTACTCCGGTTTCCTCCCACTGTCCAAAGACATCCATGTATAGGTGAACTCGCAATTCTAAATTGACCGTAGGTGCGAGTATGAGTAGTTGTTTGTCTCTGTATGTCCTTGAGTGTTGGCCCTGTGATGGACTGGTGACCTGTCCAGGGTGTACCCTGCCCCTCACCCGATGTGAGCTGGGATTAGCTCCAGCAGCCCAGCGACCTGGATGCGGATGAAAATGAGTGAGAGTAAGTGATAGTGAATCTGAGTGTCCTTTCTTTCTCTTGATTCTGATGTGCAGCAAATAGGGTGCTAGATGTTCATTGTCCATCAATGGAAACAATGATCAGCCGAGCCAGCAATGATCAAGAGAGTGGTCTAATCACAGTGTTTTGATTTGCACTTCTGCCTGCTGCTGGTGATACAGGCTCATAACATAATTTATTTATGCATTATTATCTTCTTCTTTTGTGGCAATAGTGTATTGGTAGCAATCTTTCATACTGAGGCTACATGGTCAGGGAAAAAAGCGACTGCCAGTTGGCCTTTGCCATTAGCCAGCAATTTCAGTCGTCAGTACATCCTGTAATAATTTTTTGGGGAATTTCTCTGGTTCAGCTCTGTGTTTTATAGTGAATGTGGTGTGTGGTTTATATATTTGTGTATGGTTTGGCTTGGTTTTGTTATATTGCAAACTCGTCTCTTTTTTTCACCAGTGCCAAAGGAAAATGTAAATGAAACTTTAATGGACAATAAAGCAACCTAGTCTGAATCTGAATCTAAGCTACTGATTGCTGCAGTAGAAAAAATGCTTCTGACAGGAATTGACCTGTAACCTGTAACCTGCATGAAATGATAAATCTCAGGCCAAGGTGAAGTCTCCAGCTACTGCTCTGATCTTTGACAACTGATCCTGTTGTGACAGCTTGTAAATTTTTTAAATTGAAATTTATGATGACGATCTGTTGGACTTACCGGAATGCAAGTTGCATGTCAAGTGTGAAGCGGCAGGGATGAAATTCAGGGCCCCCAAGTATGACCTGATGACTCCAAGCCAGAAAATGGTACTGCTCACTCCAAGTTGCGAATAAGTTGCTGCCGATCACAACAACAGGAATGTACAATGACAGATTTACACAAAATGCAAGCCTCTCTCTCAAGGGTATTAGAATCAAAATCAAACAAAATCAGATTTATTTATATAGCACCAAATCATAACAAAGTTACATCAAGGCACTTTTAAGATGATCGAAGAAGCCTCCAGACTCAAGCAGAGTTTGACAATAATCTCTTGAAAGATTAGGTAAATCACTAAACATACAGCAAACATAAAGCAGAGCAACAGATGGCAAGCCAACCAGCCTGGTGCCATCATGTCAACACCAACAAGCGGTGGCTTTCACTTTCCTCACCCAAATCTATTACTTGTTAAAGTCAACCTCTCTATTCTTTTGTAGGTACAATGCTGACAGTTGACAATATTCTTCTTCCTCAGAGAAACACTAAACACACCAGTTATAGCCTCTTGTCCCTTACATAAAGCAAGTTAGTCGGGCAGCTTTCTTCTACCTGAGAAACATTAGGAAAATCTGAAACATCCTTTCTCAAGATAATGCAGAAAAACTGCTCCATGCATTTGTAACTTCTTGGCTGGACTACTGTAACTCATTACTATCTGGTGGTCCAAACAAATCTCTAAAAGGCCTTCAATTAATTCAGAACGCTGCTGCACGAATAATAACAGGAACTAGGAAAAGAGATCATATCTCTCCTGTGTTAGCTGCTCTTCATTGGCTGCCAGTAAAATATAGAGTAGAATTCACAATCCTTCTTTTAACATATAAAGCTCTTTATGGCCAAGCTCCATCATATCCCAGGGAGCTCATAGTTCCTTACTGTCCTAGCAGGCCACTCCGCTCTCTAGATGGAGGTTTACTTGTGGTTCTTCGAGTCACCAAGAGTAAATCTGGAGGCAGATCGTTCAGTTATCAGGCTCCTCTTCGATGGAACCAACCTCCAGTATCAGTCCGGGGGGCGGACTCTTTAGCAATTTTCAAGACCATGCTTAAAACTTTCTGTATGACAGAGCTTATGGTTAAAAAGTTACAGTCTACTAATCTACTCTTTAGCTATGCTGCTATAGGCTTAGGCTGCTGGGGGAAGAACTGTGCTTCTCTCTCTCTCTCTCTCTCTCTCTCTCTCTCTCTCTCTCTCTCTCGCTGTCTGTCTCTCCTTGTCACCCTCTCCCCCCCCTCCCTCTTTCTCTCTTCCTCCCTCTCACTCGCTCTCCCTCCCCCCTTGCATGCGGTGATAAGAACCATCTTTCTTAAAAAACAGTTTCACCCAGTTCTATGCATTCATACTGCATTTACTAACCATGTTCTGCCAAAGTCTCTGTCTCTCCCAGTTCCACTTCTCTCTCTCCCTGTCCTCATCCTGCAGGTGGTGACTCATCGCCATCCCATGTTCCTGCAACACCTGCTGGTCCCATATCTTCATGGATTCTGTACTACATGCAGCAACATGTTCCTGCCTATACCCCCGCCCCCCATGCCTATCTCACTCTCTTTCTCTTTCTCTCTCCCACTCTTAACCCACTCTCAACCCAATCAGTCGGGGCAGATGGCCACCCCCCCGAGTCTGGTTCTGCCCGAAGTTTCTGCCTCTTGAAGGAAGTTTTTCCTTGCCACTGTCGCCAAGTGCTTGCTCATCGGGGGTTCAAATCAAATCAAATCAAATCAGATTTATTTGAATAGCGCCAAATCATAACAAAGTTACATCAAGGCACTTTATATATAGACCAGGTCTGGACCAAACTCTTTATAAATTTATTTAAAGAGACCCAACAGATCCCCCGATGAGCAAGCACTTGGCAACAGTGGCAAGGAAAAACTTCCTTTAAGAGACAGAAACCTTGAGCAGAACCAGGCTCAGGGGGGCGGCCATCTGCCTCGACCAGTTCGGTTGAGAGTGGGAGAGGGAGAAAGAGTGAGTGAGATAGGCATTGGGGGGGGGGTGTAGGCAGGAACATGTTGCTGCATGAAGTTCATGGAGTTGAGCTGTAGTACATAATTCATGAAATATGGGACTAGCAGGAGTTGCAGGAACACGGGATGGCGATGAGTTAGTAAATGTAGTATAAATGCTTAGAACTGGGTGAAACTGTGTTTTTTAAGAAGGATGGTTCTTATCAGCGCATGCAAAGGGGGAGGAAAGGAAAGCGAGACAGAGGGAGGGAGAGAGAAAGAGAGAGAGAGAAGCTCAGTCCTCCCCCCAGCAGCCTAGGCCTACAGCAGCATAGCTAAAGAGTAGAGGACTTTAACTTTTTAACTATAAACTCTGTCATACAGAAAAGTTTTAAGCCGGGTCTTGAAAATTACTAAAGAGTCAAAGAGGAGCCTGATAACTGAACAATCTGCCTCCAGATTTACTCTTGGAGACTCTAGGAACCACAAGTAAACCTCCATCTAGAGAGCAGAATGGCCTGCTAGGACAGTAAGGAACTATGAGCTCCTCCGAGATATGATGGAGCTTGGCCATTAAGAGCTTTATATGTTAAAAGAAGGATTGTGAATTCTACTCTATATTTTACTGGCAGCCAATGAAGAGCAGCTAACACAGGAGAGATATGATCTCTTTTCCTAGTTCCTGTTAATATTCGTGCAGCAGTGTTCTGAATTAACTGAAGGCCTTTTAGAGATTTGTTTGGACATCCAGATAGTAATGAGTTACAGTAGTCCAGCCTAGAAGTTACAAATGCACGGACTAGTTTGTCTGCATCATCCTGAGAAAGGATGTTTCAGATTTTCCTAATGTTTCTCAGGTGGAAGAAAGCTGCCCACCTAACTTGTTTTATGTGAGGGACAAAGGACATGTCCTGGTCAAAAATTACTCCAAGGTTTCTTACAGTGGAGCTGGAAGCCAAAGTGATGCCGTCCAGACTGATGAAATGATTAGATAGTATTTTTCTGAGGTGCTTAAGGCCGATACAATAACTTCTGTTTTGTCAGAGTTGAGAAGTAAAAAATTTCCAGTCATCCAGACTTTTATGTCTTCAAGACATGCCTGCAGTCTGACTATCTGAGTGACTTCATTTGGCTTCATTGATAGGTACAGCTGAGCATCGTCTGCATAGCAGTGGAAGTTGATGCTGTGTTTCCTGATCATGTTGCCTAGAGGAAGCAGATAAAGCGTAAAGAGGATCGGTCCAAGTACCGAAGCCTGCGGGACTCCATGACTGACTACAGTACATGAGGAGGAGCTGTTGTTAACATGAACAAACTGATGTCTATCTGATAAGTAGGATTTGAACCACCTTAGTGCAGTTCTGTGTACTGTGTTCCTCTAATAAATTTGGTCTGTCATCACCATTCTTGCATGAAAGACAATCTCAGTCTCCATGGTTCTGTCTGTGTTTTGCTGTTGATGGAACAAACTTCCCTCTTTATCGGTTGAATCAGTCTAAGGCTCATCTCTTCAAAGAGATCTTCCTCTCCTGACCCTTCCAAACAGGCCTAGGCTGCTGGGGGAATGACTGAGCTTCTCTCTCCCTCCCTCTCTCCCTCCCTCTCTCTCGCACTCCTTTCCTCCCCCCTTGCATGCGCTGATAAGAACCATCCTTCTTAAAAAACACCCAGTTTCACCCAGTTCTAAGCATTTATACTACATTTACTAACCATGTTCTGCCAAAGTCTCTGTCTCTCCCAGTTCCTTTTCTCTCTCTCCCTGTCCTCATCCTGCAGGTGGTGACTCATCGCCATCCCATGTTCCTGCAACATGTGCTTGTCCCATATTTCATGAATTCTGTATACAGCTCAACTCCATGAACTTCATCCAGCAACATGTTCCTGCCTACATCCCCCCTCCCTTCAATGCCTATATCACTCTCTCTCTCTCTCTCTCTCCCTCCCACTCTCAACCCAACCAGTCGAGGCAAATGGCCGCCCCCCCGTGACTGGTTCTGCTCGAGGTTTCTGCCTCTTAAAGGAAGTTTTTCCTTGCCACTGTTGCCAAGTGCTTGCTCATCAGGGGAACTGTTGGGTCTCTTTAAATAAATTTATAAAGAGTTTGGTCTAGACCTGCTCTATATGTAAAGTGTCTTGATGTAACTTTGTTATGATTTGGTGCTATACAAATAAATCTGATTTACCTCAAGAAGATTTACTCATAAAAAATAATGTCCACAGCATATAGTGCTTAATTTGGACTGTATGAGACACCCCTAAATGGTCTGACTTTGTTCTTCACATCAAAACAGCATCGTTTAAAAATATTGATTCAGTGTTGGCGTTTCAATCATCAAATTCAGTCATTATTTAATGTTGATTTTGTTCATTTTTAGAGGTTTGATCTGCTGTTAATTTTTCAACCTGAACCAAAAGTCAACCTTTTCTCACCATGTATCAACATTGATTCAGTGTGACTTTGCTGTCTGGGTGTCCTACCCATTGAGGCTCCCTCTGTATCTTTGCTTTTATGTCTCTCTCTATCTCACTCACTCCCACGTTACCCTTTTAAATCTTTCTGTTCCCTATTTCTCTTGCCTGCGAGACGTTTATGTCCGCACACAACTTCTGTTCTTCCTCTCTGCATATGTCCTACTGGATTTCATGGTAGAACCTCCTCTTGCTCCTGCTGCTCAGAGGCAACTTGTCTTTGATAAAGAAAACATTTGAAACAAAAAACAGGTAGAGAGAGGAGGATACAAGAAGACACAGGTAGAGAAAGAAGACAGATATTGAGAGGAGATGAATGGAGACAGGTGTAGAGAGGAAGCAGGTGTCTTTCAACTGTTTTAGTCTACATACTCAGCCTGATATCAGTCACTAACCATAAAATGAGGTTCAGAATAAGGACCTGCAGAGTTACGGATCAGAAATTGGCATTTTAATACTCTTGCAACCATTAATTCTCTTTGCTTTTTTTAGATGCATTGCCATCGCCTGTGCCTATGTTACCCTTACATCCCTCCTCTGCTGACTGCGTTGAAGCTCATCGGGGGTGCTCTGCCGACCCCCAGTGTGAGGCACTATACAGTGGCTTGGAGCTGTGTGCAGCTGATGTGGCAGTGTCTCCATTGAGTGAGCAAGTGGCAGCTGAGTGCCTGGAGAGACAGGACGCACTGATGGCCAGACACCCTGCTCTGCTAACCTGCAAGTGCCAGCGAGGCTTTCGCAAGGAGGAGAAGTGTCTGCACATATACTGGAGAGTTCGTCTGCTGCCAGGTCAATGGGGGGCTCTGCTGGGTGTGGATGTTGGTGAGGGGGGGTTTGCTGCATATCTTAAGCATTTATTTACAAAAAAAATTATTGCAACACCTTTCAAAGATAAAATCTCACTTTGAAACTAAGTGATAATCCTCATTAAGCTTGTTGGATTCTCTTACAGCCAATCTTCTGTAACCATTCATTACAATAGACTGAGATGGGTGTAGTTGGATCCTGTTCCATAATGCAATGAGAGAATCTAAAGTATCCGCTGAACAGATAGCCTATTCCCACATGCTTATTCTTGTCAACACATCTAATGAGGAGTGTCTTAGTCTCACTTAAAGCTGAAGAATATGTTACTACTTTGGTGCACTAATGCTAATAACTCAGTTTCATCTTTGTGTAGAAATACTGACTTTGCATGGTTTTAGTGCTCTAAAAGTATCATTCAGACAAAGACATTTATTTTGAGAACAATGTAGAAGAAAAATATTTTGTATAATAATTTTTTTTCTTTTGTTGACAAATGGTTAAACTTTCCTCATTAATTTGATCTTTTAATGTGCATCCAGAGTGTGATAGTAAATGCAGTGGAGACACCTTACTGGACTACATGGATTCATAGTTGAAAAGAAAATAATCTTTATCTCCACCTCAACACACACAGTCACTCACTGTCACATTCACCCAAAATATATAAAAAAAAAATTCGGTATTCTCATGTGTCATAATCCTAAACCAGATCACTTCTCAGACACACAGACAACACACTAGTGTAAAGTAGCCAGCAGACTCCCTTTCCCCAGTGGAATATTATCAGCGTAGCATTAGTGTAATTACACTCTTCAATTCCTAATGCTGCCAGGCTTCTCTTGTGTATCATTACCATAAATATATAACCTGGAATAGGATTTACATACATCAACACTTTACATGCCATTATATTCTTGATTGAGTTTGCACTTTGGAATGTGTTTTTAAATTAGTTGCAGAAACACAGAACCTGTCCACTTATCAGTCGAGGCTCTGATATTGGGTTTCACATTGGAACAAAAGTTACATGAGTACATAATGACTAAAGTTTTCCTTCCGATACTGTAATTTCATTTTACCTTACCGTTACCTTAACGTTCTATTAAGGGTTGGTAACAATCACTGGTCAGTGCAAGTGGAGGATGCAAAGCTAGATACAGGTTGGATGTACAGCTGTGTTTCAGGACCATAGAAGATAAATCTCATCATTTGTTAAGCGTAACATATAAATCATATGCATCTTAATAATCTTTGGTCCTTTGTTCCTTTGTTTGGTGAGAATGAACAAGTCTTACCATGCTATTATGTTCAGGTGAGCATGTATATAACATTCAACATCAGCATGTTAATGCTGTGTCCAGACCAGTCTTGGCTGTAGACAGTGGTTACGGCAGAGCGAGAAGCCATTGCTGCTCTGAGGAGGCCAGTCCTGCTTCAACTGGTGCTTCCTCTGATGGATCTGAATCATGCCAGAGGAGGTGGTTAATAGAGAAAATAACACCAGGTGAAAGAACGTTTCAGTCCATAGAGACACGCATGCGATTTCATCACACCTAAAAAAAAAAAAAAAAACTAATTATCAAATCAAATCAAATCAAATCAGATTTATTTGTATAGCGCCAAATCATAACAAAGTTACATCAAGGCACTTTACATATAGAGCAGGTCTAGACCAAACTCTTTATAAATTTATTTAAAGAGACCCAACAGATCCCCCGATGAGCAAGCACTTGGCAACAGTGGCAAGGAAAAACTTCCTTTAAGAGGCAGAAACCTCGAGCAGAACCAGGCTCAGGGGGGGCGGCCATCTGCCTCGACTGGTTGGGTTGAGAGTGGGAGGGAGAGAGAGAGAGAGAGAGAGAGAGAGAGAGACAGGCATTGGGGGGGGGGGGAGTGTAGGCAGGAACATGTTGTTGCATGAAGTTCATGGAGTTGAGCTGTAATACAGAATTCATGCTATATGGGACCAGCAGGTGTTGCAGGAACATGGGATGGAGATGAGTCACCACCTGCAGGATGAGGACAGGGAGAGAGAGGAGAGGAACTGGGAGAGACAGAGAATTATTGCGCTAGTCCGACCAAAACTGGACTTTTAAAGTACATGCAAACATGTTAGCTCGACTGAAGTTGAATTTATAATTGTCAGAATAACACAAGACCCCGAGATACTTAAATTCCTTCACTTGGGGTAAGGACTCATTTCCTACCCGGAGTATGCATGCCACCGGTTTCCTGCTGGGAACCATGGCCTCAGATTTAGAGGTGCTGATCCTCATCCCAGCCGCTTCACTCTTGGCTGCGAACCTGTCCAGTGAGCACTGGAGGTCGCAGGCCGATGGAGCCAATAGGACCACATTATCCGCAAAAAGCAGAGATGTAACCCCCAGCTCCCCGACCTGCAGCCCTCCTCCCCCACGACTACGCGTCGATATCCTGTCCATGAAAATCACAAACAGGATTGGCGACAGAGCGCAAGATGGAGCATGAGATTGCCCGGAAAATGGGAGCAGCAGGGGCGATGTTGCGTTCGCACTACCGCACTGTTGTGATGAAGAGGGAACTGAGCCAGAAGGCAAAGCTCTCTATCTACTGGTCGGTCTTTGTTCCTACCCTCATCTATGGTCATGAGCGATGGGTCATGACTGAAAGAACGAGATCGCGGGTACAAGCGACCGAAATGGGTTTCCTCAGGAGGGTGGCCGGAGTCTCCCTTAGAGATCGGGTGAGAAGTTCGGCCATCGAGGAGGGACTCGGAGTAGAGCCGCTACTCCTTCGCGTGGAAATCAGCCAGTTGTGGTGGTTCGGGCGTCAGATAAGGATGTCCAACTGGAAGGAGGCCACGGGGCAGGCCGAGGACCAGGTGTTGAGATTACATCTCCGCTATGGCTTGGGAGCGCCTTGGGATCCCCCAGTCAGAGCTGGCTAATTTGGCCGGGGAAAAGGAAGTGTGGGGTAGTCTGCTGCTACCTCCGCGACCGGGCCCCGGATAAGCAGATGGAGATGAATGAGAATAATACACCCAGATAATGTGATTAAAAGTCGATCTACTGCTGCATGTATGCGAACAGCCAGACTGAAGTTAGAGGAGGTGATCTACGCATGTGCTTAAGTTTTGCGTTATGACCCAGAAGCCGAAAAGCATTGAAAAAATAAATGTAAACGTAGGAGGTTAGACGAAAGAGGCCAGCTAACTGCTATGCATCGAAAATGCCAAAGTCTTCAGCAAAAGCTAATTTTTGGACGGCTACAGAGGCTAACTTGCTTGCTCGCCGGTCTTTATTTCTTTCCACCTCTGTTGTGGTCTATGACATTATAGTTCAGTAGTGTCAGACAGTGTCCGATAAGATGGCTTTATCACGCTATAACCATAGCTCAACTTAACTGTGCAGGTAAACGTGTTGACTGTTCCCACTCCTTGCAGTCACATTCCAATCAGTGTGTGAGAAAATATAGATGCAGACACTGAGGTGGAGGATTCCCAGTCTCAATGAGACAGACCACCTTCCCATGGTGGCTTTGTAAATATACAGTAACCTCAATCCTAACCATGTAAAAGCAGTATGATGCACATCTATCTAATGCTGCTGTGATGCTGCTGTGTTGGCCAGTTCAACATCAGTTGAACAGAACATCGATCTAACCAACTGTTGTTGGTTAGATTCAAATTTCTACAAGGGTGGGTAGAAAGAACATAGGAAGGCTTGAGTAAAAAGTGAGATGCTGCTAAAGCATCTTGGAACCCTCTGCACCGCAGGGAGTGGGAGTGGGGGGGGTACTAATTCTCCTAAATAGCCTATCGTCAGCTCCTCAGGCAATTAACCACACAACTAGCTGAATATGTGACACAATCCTCCAGTTGGTACATAGAGACACTGTGACACTGTTCGGACTGTGTTTGAGGTGTCACTACCACTGATGTTAACATGTCACACCACTGACTGACTGACTGACTGACTCTCATCCATCACTCTGACTGACAGACCTGCAAAAATGACATCATTACTCACCAGTGTTCATTTTCATCTTTAACAATAATGAGATTTACATGATTTATAAATAATGCGATCATTTTAATTACACACACCAAACTCACTGAGGACAAACAGCGAAATCATTTACATTAACAGTGGAGGAAACAGGTCATACATACATTTCACCTCCCTGAATTAGCCCACAGTTAAAATACAGACAAATCCCTGCTGCCACTGCTGCCATCATTATCTGATGGGAGGGCTACATTGGTGTTCGAGTAATACAAAAAGGAACAGATACTTCTGAAGATGTAGTGTTCTTTTATTTTAGATTTTGACATCCTTTGCCCTTTTCTTTTTCTTCTTCTCCTTCCCCTCCTAAAGCAACTTTTCATTCTTCTCTCCTCTCTCCTGTCTCCTGCTTCTTTGTGTTGTCTTTGTGTTGTCTGCTCAGGGTTAGGATGTGCCGCAATGTAAAGCTCCAGATATGCCCTCTTCCTGTTAATTTCAAAAACTGGACATGCATTATTTTTGGATTTCCAAAATAAATGTGCTTAGTCATTGTGGGGTTAAAACTGCATACAATTTAAAAAAGACCAATTGGCCGATTTACAGTGCTATTTTAAGCTGGGAATTTGAGACTCCTGCCCTACAGTAAATTAAATGGATGTTCATCCATTAACTTGACATGGAGCTAGACTATGTTCTATGCTCACTCAAATCATTGCAAAGATGATTGTCAGACAGATGATTATCCTGGCTGTATTACCACATTGCAGACTGGATTGACCAGGACCACCAGGCCTGGTCTTGCTGCTACTGCCAGACTGCCAACTGTAACTGCTATGCCTTTCTGACACAGTTGGAGCTTCACCTGGGGTCTTACAAATCTGTGTCAGGAGCATGCTTCATGGAGAAGCTTTGTTTATGGGGGGATCACATAATTTCCCTCTGTTGTCTCAGCTCTTTTCCCTACCACTAACTATAAATTATATCTAAATTGCTGGTGTACTGTATGCTCCTTCTCTCCAGCGGAGGATGAGCTGGAAATATCTCCCTATGATGACAGCCTAATGGAAAGTCGCATGGCATCATTGGTGGCAGGTAAAACATTCTCACAAGCACATGGTCACTCATGCAGTCTTTAATATGACAATATTAACTGTCATATTAAAGACACAGATGAAGTATTTAATAGCAGATGCTCTATATTTTTATACCAGTCACAAAATCAATATGTATCAATCAATACTATTTGTAATGCCATGAGATTTCAATGTATGTACAACACTGTCATGCTCACTCAGGGTTGGGTAATGCACCAACAAGGACACTACTGGCACAGTATGAGGGTTACAACATAACCTGTATTGTCCAATAAGTAGATGACATTAGTTCATGGTCCTTAAAATTTATTTTATCTCCCCACTGTATAATGACGATAAAGTGTATTATGCTCTATTCTGTTATATTCTATCTATCCCTCTCTGATCTTTAAGCTCTGGCCAAATGAGGTGGTGTAGCACCTACGCTTCTCTGATTTGCAGGGTATCCTGGCAGATGTACTGTGTATCATAGTGGCCACCTTGTGGTGTGGCTATCACATGTCCCTTTGTAAGTTATATCAATCAATCAAACACATTTTATTGCTGCTGGATACAACCCATAGACATTGAAATACTGTGGACCCCTAAGGAAGAGGGAAGATGACAATGTCACTGATTATTGTTTAATTTAGGACCATAATCATCAGTGGAAGCTGACACTCTTAAACCAAAAATATGTCATGATTGAAACTGTTGAAGCTCCTTTATTTGACATACTGTGAAAAACCCACCAATAAGAACTCTGACCTTCATTTAAATTTATGTTAAACTTATCCTTTATCTGAATGGGAATCACACACTTAGAAAAATAAATTGCATTCCTCTGTTCCCACAATAGATTAAAACTAAAAGCTGCTGGCTGAATTTCTAAAGCAGGGACTTTTTATCTTTGTTGTTGGTGGTGTTGATTCTATTGTAGGTGTTAGTAGGTTTTGCTATTGTTGGCATTCATCGCTGCTGCTGTTTTTTATGGATTCACCTTCTCCTCACTTACTCAGCTTCATCATTCATGCAACTGGATGGTGAGAACCAGTGTCTCAAGGCAGCACAGGACTGTGGCCTGTATGAAAAATGTGGCTCCCTGCGTTCGGAGTATGTACTAGCCTGCACAAAGCGGGTTCCTGGCTCCAACCACTGCAACCAACACAAGTGTCACAGAGCACTCCGACGCTTCTTAGAGCGAGTGCCGCAGGAGTACAGCCTGGGTGTACTGTTTTGTCCCTGCACCAATACCCTTTGTGGAGAGAGGCGGAGGAAAACCATTGTACCCTCCTGTTCCTACCAGGACATGGAGGGACTCCAACCGAATTGCCTCCACCAGCAGAGTTTCTGTCGCCGGGAGGATCTGTGCAGGTTGGTCATAGACCCAGGCTGACATTGGATAACATTTAAATGTCTGAAAGTGGCATTATATGATTGTGTATATATTGCACAACTGACCGCGTCAAGTGAAAAGTGTCAAGACTTCTGATTTACAGAATTATGAAAATCCAGAAATTAGAATTAAGTATATTTTTGGTCATTAAGTACAAGCTCACTTCTCCACAGTTGAGTTCATCATTGCTGCCTGCCATGATGGAATCCCACTCACCAATGAAATGAAGGCCACAAGTTTACTTTGATAATGGCAGCCTTGCTATGATCAGGTGAACAGGAAAGGTTTTGTTTCTATAATGAAAAGACAGTGAGAGAAAATTACAAAATTATTGTTAACACAAAATCCAAACTTACTCACTGATCCAAACATGGCTCTCATTTACTGTTTGATGTTGTTTGTGTGTTGTGTTGTTCTCAGGTCCAGATTGGCTGATTTCCTGAATAACTGCCAGCCATCTTCTTTGACAGCCAGTGGCTGTCTGAAGGACTCAGCAGGCCTCTGCCTCCGTGCTTACGCGGGACTCATTGGTATCGGAAATAAAACAATTTCCTATCAGAATGCTCACAGTGTTTTCTTCTCTGAGCCACTGTGTTAACTGTTTGACTCCTGTGACTTATAGGTACCATCATGACACCCAACTACATGAGCAACGGCTCAGCTGATGTGTCTCTGTGGTGCAACTGTGAGGGCAGTGGAAATGAGTGGCAGGAATGTCTGAGGCTGCAGCACATGTTCACTCACAACAGCTGTCTTCGTGAGTCTGAGCTGACAAGCTTCACATACTGAACTCAGTCAGACAACATTCTGATTAATTTATTTAGTTCAGCGATGTTGAAATTGAACTGATCTTGATGCCATTTTGGTGAAATGTGAGTTTTACGTCTTTCTTATCAGCAGAATGCAGTGGTGTCAATTCACATGCTGGATGCAGAAAGCATTTCATCTCAGTCTATTGGACGCACATATGAATATCACCTGGTTTAGGACATTGTGTTGATTTGTAAGAGCGCAGCTGAGTAAAATAGACTCACTACGCTTCTAAGTTTCACTGTAGTGTCTGTAGTTTTACTATATTTAGTATTTCCATTCTAGCAAATCTTAGATTGTTGTCCAATTCTTATTTTGCCTCAATATCTTTGACATGGGAATAACAAGATACATCTTACCACATATTATTTTATGATATGTCAGTTTCAGTCATTCATTCATCTTCTACTGCTTATCTGCTTCTGGGTTGCATGGTGTGCTGGCACCAATCTCAGCTCACATTGGGTGAGCGCAGGGTACACCCTGGAAAGGTCATCAGTCCATCACAGGGCCAACACACAGAGACAGATAAAGACAAACAACAACTCATACTTACAGTACAGGCCAAACGTTTTGACACACTTTCCTACTCATTTGAAATTTTTTCTTTTCCTCAGATATAATTTGATCTGATTATGTGCCTGGGTTTCGCACAAAATACAAAAACAAAATCTCACGGAAGGAAAGGAATTTATTTTAATTGATACCCTGCTGTTTCAGATGAGTTACATATTGAAGCAGAAGAATATTTAGAGGGCATTATTTGGAGAATCGCTATTGGCATACAGATTTAACGAAGCCTGTTTTGAATAATGCTTGTTTATGTTATGAAGAATGAATGTTTTACCACCAAAACACCCTGAGTAGCAGCTCAAGAGGAATATGTGAAAAATTACTTGGACATGATGTGCATCATGGTGGACACATCCTGTAGCAATGTACACAGTTTGAACTGAACTCAAGCTCTGTCTGTAAGCTACATGCTACAGCTTTCACAGGAGTCACAGCTTGTGAGAGCAGAGGAGCCAGAGGGTTTAGCTTTCACTGCAGCTGTCACTGCAGCTGTCACTCAATCACAGCTGTTGCCAGTGAAATTATCAATACACACTGAGCCATGAGGTCCAAACACTAATGTCTGGATCAATATATCAATGCACTTTGCATAAAGCGCCGACATTCATCAAGCTGCTGACAGCTCCAGCAGTTAAGCTGCCTAGTCCATGTTAAGGTTCATGCTCACTCAGTTGCAGCCTTCAACACACACAACCAGTGATGGGCGGTGTCTTTGTACAGGCAACTCTATCAGCTGGATTGGAAGCTCAGGCACCCTGCCTGTAGACATCACACACCCTCCTGCTCCCAGACCTTCCCCGTTGGTTCAGGAGGATGAGCTGCTGAGAAACAACCACCTGCCTGAGCAGAACAACAATGTGAGTACACTTCAGTTCATCATCAATCTGAGAGACCCTGCTAATTATTTCCCTGATTAATCATCTCATAAATCATACATCTGAAACAATAGCAAGCAGTCCACAGTAATGCCAGCTGCTCACAATGCATATATGAAGTTAGTAAGGCCTGTTTGAATGTGAAGGGTACAGCTGAGGTTCCCGGGCATGTCAATAGTATATATTAGACCAACTGAAATTATGACTTGTTGGTGCATTAGATCAAATGTGATCTGACCAACGAGGGCATCTTTCCAGGGGCATGAATGCCTGAACAAATGGTTAAAAAAAGAGCCTTGGGCAGCATGGCAGCATAATGGTTGCCCCACAGCAAGAGGTTAACTGGTGACTCTAAATTGCCTGTAGGTCTTAGTGTGAGGGGTTATTTGTCTCTGTGTGTTGGCCCTGGAATGGACTGGCGACCTGTCCAGGGTGACCCTGCCCTCGCCCAGTATGAGCTGGGATTGGCTCCAGCACCCCCCGCAACCCAGAAATGGATAAGCGGTAGAAAATGAGTGAGTGAGTGACATTGAGCCACACTTTGACTAAAGGGCAGCCTGTCTTAAGTGTCAAGTCAATGATTTTATGTGTTGTCCATGTATGATAGTTAATAGGCTGATAAATGGACCTATGAAGCAAGCCCCATAGCAGACTATGTGTTAGCTTCATCTGTCACTTACAGGGAAGCTCAACAACACTGGAAATCAGATCATTAAAATCATAATCTTTGAATTTGTCAAATTAATATGGAAAGTATCATGTAGCCCCACACTGATTAGCAGTATGCTCTGTGGTCACAAAGTTTAAGACTCAATTTAAAATGATAGGGTAACAAATGTACTTGAAATCTCTGCTTGAGACCACACTTTGTCCAGGTCTAGTATAAACCAATACATCCATTTATTTAGTGTGTATGTAGATTGAAATTGTGGATAAAGGGGGATGCAAAATACAATATTGTATTCCCACCTCTTAAAGGTACACGTGAAAGTTTCAGTAGTAAGATCAGAACATTACTTCCTCGGAAATATTATCCTTCAGGTGTTGGACCTGAAGGTGAGGTGATTCAAGCGACTCAAATAAAAATTTTTATTTGTCACATAAAGTACAATGTAAGTGAAATGGTTGACTTTTTAAAGCAATCTGTATAAATAAGTAACAATCTGTTATTACAACCTGTTATTACACACAAAGGGACCATGTTGTACAATTTGACTGAAAATAACTGAACAAGGTTTTGATTCAGTAAAAATTGCCTTTGTCATTTTTCTGTAATTACATTATTCATTCACTTGTGCAATCGTTGTGGCACAGAACCTTGGCCCTGGTCTCAGTCCATGCTGTTTGCATCTGCAGCTCAGCGATGTGTCGACAGTCGCAGACATACAGAGGGTCTGGAATGTGATGTTAGTGCCTGTGTCTCAAAGCAACAGCTCCTAGCTGCCCTTCATCAATACTGACCATTAAATGTGGTCCAACCCAATCCTAGTCCTGGCTACTGTAACCTTGGCCAAACCACAATCTGCTATGGTTCCCTGGCTCCTTGCATGCCTCACTGCAAGAGATAATCTGGGTTTCCAGACACAGGGGGATTGCAACTAACTCTTCTTCCTTCGCTCTCTCGCTCTCTTTTTCTGTGACCATCTGTGTCTCTCTCTCAGTGAGTAGATTATATGAGGTGCTGGTTAGAGACAGAGCATCAGTCAGGCGTCTTAAGAATGAATTTCTGCAGCAACATAGGTCTCCTTCACTTTTCTCCTCCTTTTCCTTCCGTCCCTTCGCCTCACTATTCTGTCAGATCCTTCCTCCATGCTACCTTTACTTCTTTTTACCCATTCTCTCATTCTCAGTTCATTTATTGTTATAATCATACAGACACACACATACACACACACAGACACACACCCCCTGACATGTCTGAATCACCTTATCTGTCCATGCTACTGGAGTGGAGGAAACCTCTCACATTCAGCAACAAGGATAAAATCTTTGTTTTCAATGTTACACAATGTATATGTAGTTATAGAGAATCCATTAACAATACAAACACACACACACACATACTTAAATGTCTATATTTAATATAAGCAATTTACTTTAATCTCGAAGATATGCTGTGACTTCAGGATCAAACTTCATTGATTCCTTACTGACCAACTGTCAGACTGTGCCAAGAGAAGAGAAACAGAAAACTTCATCTGCTTCTTCTTAAAGTGAAGACTCACTTTAACCTCCAGTCTTGTCCAGAAGATGTAGCTGCTCAGGAGATGTATTATTACTCCTTGTATTATAAAGATGCAATTGTTAGCTATGCAGCATCAGCAGACCTACTTTACAAGAAGCCAAGTGTCTCCTGTTCACTCAACAATGTTCTTAAAGCTTTTTCTGTTCCTCATGTTTGATTACAGTAGCAGCAGATCAGAGGAAAACAGTGGAGGTGAGATTCAGTTCAGACAAATTTGACAAATTTGACATCTTTAATAATCATCAGAGCAATTACAGCTCAACTGAGACAAGAATCGCAGTAAAAAATTCCTTTAAATAATCACATGAAGTAAGTATTACAATGAATAAGTAGAGCAAGTATCATTATCAGCAAAAATATATTCTGTATACACAGATCAAGCATGAGCCTTTAGCTGTTCCAGAAATATGTAATTAAATTTTAAATTCATGTTATTTTCCTATTCAAGTGAGCGGTTGGCTTGGACTATGTGCTAATTAAAGCAGGTCAGTTCTTTCTTTATGTCCAAACAACTGAATGAGAAAATGAAGTCCTCTGCATAGTTGTCATGAAGGACAGAAAATTTGGGTTGAATTAGTTGAATGTCTGTTTATTTCTTTTTCACTGCAAAATGTCAGATAATAAATAAAAATGCATCACTCAAACTGTGTCCTCCCTGTCAGGTGGTGGAAAGCAAGGAGGAAGATGAGCTGACACAGGCAGGGGAGGAGGATGGAGATGAAGGTGGCCAATTTGATGTCATCCCTCTGTACTCAGAGAGGGCCACTATCTCCAACCTAGGCTCTTCTGACAATGGGGTGGCTGCAAGCCTCAACACTGGCCCTGCTAAATCCACTTTACTGCTGCTTCTGATCTTCTCTTCCTCCCTCAGCTTGGGGTAGAATGAAGAGAGAACACACACACACGTACGCGCGCACACACACACACACACACACACACACACACACACACACACACACACACACACACACACACACACACTTAATGGACCTTTGCAGCAATTATGGAATGATCCACTGTACGAAGAGAAAAAGCATGAAGAAATGGACTTCACTTTTTTCCAGTAGCATCCCCCGTGTCTTTTCCTTCCTTTTCTTTCTCTTTTGGAGCCTTGAGCCTTTGCGGTCAACATGGTCTGACTGCAGGTGGAATAGTGCATTGATGACTGACAGAAAGAGCTGCGGCAGGGCATCTGCATGCTGTTGACAGTCTATTGGCTTCAGGAAGATATTTACCACATAAACAGCATAACTTTAGTGTTAGCAAGTCACTCAGGTGTTAGCATGAAAACAACAACCCAGTGTGTCAAAGGGACAAAATATAGGGTCATGAGTAAATAGTGTGACTGACCTCCATTCTCAAAATATGATATCAATACACCATGATGATAGGATCTGCACAGCTGCAGCATCAAATTAACTATTACAATGTGTTTGTCTAACACTGAGGTAAAGGATGGTCCCATGCATCATGAGTCATAGTCTCCTTAGTCTTCATTCATCATTCATCATTCTTAGATGGAAGGACAAAGAGAATGTTTTCTAAAAAACAGTAACAGACAACCCATACTCTTTTCATTCAAACATCAGCTACTTTGTATGTAAACATGTTCAGAGGTAATATTGACATGAAGCAGTTCCTGTTAACTAAACACTGTATATTAGCAGTATAATGACATCATACAGGACTACTTCTCAAGACTTCTCAGTGTGTCTGACTCAGATGTTACAGTTGTTTTGGTTACATTAAACTGTCTCATTATGACAAAAGAGAACCCAGGACATAGTAAAAGAATGAGTGGTACATGCTAGGTGTTCCTCTCTTTTGCCATGAGGCAGATACTTCACCAAAAAAGAAATGCCCTCTGACTGCAGTCAAACCTTGTTTTTTGAAGGTTTCGACAGATGATGATTCTTCTTCAGGTAAAGACTCACCTGTGAATGGGTTGTCCTCAATGCAGCAGGGTGAAGTGATGCTGATTTCCAATGATGAATGGACTGAGTCTGTTCTCTCTTGTCTACATTCTCAGTGAATGTCAGATCACACTTTGTTCTTTCTCTTGTTTAATGATCAAGCGTAAATGTGTGATGTGTATGATGTGTGAGACTGCAAGGAGCACTGGGTGAAATTGTATGTTTAAATTTAAATATTGCATTTCAGAGTTCTCGCCAATGTTAGCAAACACACCATGACATGTATTGAGTCAATGTATTGCTTTTTTGCTTTATTGCTCTGTCCCTGTCACCATCGGTCTCTGCACTGACTCAGGAGCAGGACTAGGACCCCAGCTTCCACAGGCACAGATGTGAATAATAAAAAAGAACACACTAGACACAGTATGAGCTCTAAAACGGCAGAACAAATCAAATAGCTCTCCAGCAGGCAAAACACACACTACACCTGACACAAAAGAGGCTCACAACAGACGGCTGGAGAACCAGAGGCAAGAGAGAGGGAAATAGAGAGAAACAAGAAGAGAGGAAGACTTCTGGGCTGATAATCAGTCCCAGGTGGGTGAGCGGGGGGGGCTAAGTTGAATGATGTAGGTAGGGAGTCAGTGATGGAAACAGAGCAACAGAGACAGCAGAAAGACCCAGGAGCACAAACATCATTCTGAAAGAACAGAGATTTTTTTTTCTGTCTTATAAATCTTTTGCTGACACTAATTTTTTTTTCCATATCTACCTATTTTCCATTTCTGAGGAACATGTAAAATAACTGCATCTGCAGTGGGCACCAGTGATGGTAGAGGGCAAAAAGACAGAGCGGGCAGAAAGTGGAGGAAGAGGTGAGAGGGGGAGCTGATAACAGAGAATACCAACATAAAGACCAACATAAAAATGAGGAATAGGGAGAGGTGGGAGGAAAAATGTACAACTTTTCTCCTTCATGTTATTTCATTCTGCCTCCCACTTCTCCAGATAAGATGCAGAAACAAACGGGTAAAAGAAAACATAAAGCGGAAAAGGGTAAAGAGAGCAAATGGTTGGTTGATGAAGAGGAGACTGGGAAAGAGGAGAGATGTGAGGAAAGTAAAGACAGATAAGGAAAGGAAGAATAAAGCATCAATGAGTGAGCGAAACATTGAAAATAAGTGTGAGGAAATTCAAAGAGAAGGTCAGGAGCAGAAGAAAAGAAGAGACAGCAGGAAGAGGAAAAATATGTAGCCGGAGGCCGCTGAGGACACAAAGAACAAAATAAATAAAAGAATGAGGATTCAGAGAGAAAGAGAAGTGACGTGTGCAATAATCTGGAACCTCCCTTACTCTGGACACACACCGACACACCCAGGTGTGTGTGATTAGACACCACCTTTCACCTTTGATGAGGAAGCGTTTGCCTTCAGTCTCAAGATGACTTAGTACTTCAAATGTTTTTATCACATATCAAGCCAGGTTCTGATAGCTTATTAAGGTTCTCATCATCGCACTGAAATCAGTAGAGAGGGAAATGAAATGCTACATGTTGTCAATAAAGATTCAAAAATATGTGTGAATAGGTTTGTGTGATTCCTCCGTTCCTTACACTACAGTCAGTCACACAGATAGAATCACAATGAAGCTTATTATGATTATCTCTTACACACACAGGCATCACACTGCTTTCACATTGCTTTCTCCCCATACTTTATGCCAGTACCATGTCTTCCTTTTACCATTCACATGATCTAAAAGAAAATGTGAGTCATCATTTCATCATACTTCGTTATTTGAAGTCCAGTTCAAAACCTCCAGTTCTTATGTACCCATTTTAGTAATTATGGTAGTGCACGACGGTCAGCATGTGTATCTCAACTGTACTGTATTCTAGCCCTGTACACCACAAACTTTGATGCCCTGTTTGTTCTGAAACTTTTACATTCGTACCCTGATTAACATAAATTAATTTCAGGATCCAACCACATAGGCTTGTCTTTGCTCCCCATGACTACCAACGACTCATGACCTGTTGCCCACCCATTGGTTTCAGTACCTTGTGACATGAGCCAGGGGCTCCTAGATCGTTCAGTCAACTTCTGCTTTAACCACAGAGCAAACAGAACCGCTACAAACTTTCCTGTTGCTGCCACTGAACCCTCCTAACCATTAACTTCCACCCAGTATCCTTTCGTAGAGGCCGATTTTTTTGTCTGGTTCCACTTCTGAACTGAGTCCAGAAAAAACATTGACCTATGATCATGACCACTCCATGTTTTGCTGAGCTTTATGTGTCCTTGTAGATGGTGAATGTTGTAGATTGGACATCATTGATAACCCCCGTACATTTTGATCAATTCCACAGGGGTCAATTGACTGAATCCTGCCCCCACCACTCCCTCATAACATTCTGGGGTTAATTGAGATCAGCAGGGAAGGGGAGGTTTGACACTGATGGGGCCAGAGGGGCACTATTGTTTATAGTAGTAGTTGTCTCAGCAATTTATGTCTAGACGCAGAACAACAAAGAGAGAGAGACACAGAGAGAAGGGAGAGAGAAAGAGCAATAGAGAGAGGGAATGGACACCAATGATTGACATGTGTGTCTGTGTGTGTATTTGTTTTGTGTATATTAAAATATAACATAGTTCGCATGCAGACATGCAGATTTGATCATCAGCATGCCTACTTCCTCTGTCTCACTTAAGTATTTTATATTCTAATCCAGCATTGGCCTCACATGGGAAAACTGTCTCTGTCTAACCCTAACCTTAACCCTAACAAATACCAGCTTTACCCTCAGAGATAAAGTGGAAGAAAAAGGTACAAAGCAATATACGGGGAAAGTAGAAGAAATGTAAGTATTGGGAAAATGGGAGAATGGAGTAGAGGAATAGAGAGGAGGGGTAATGGAAGTGGGAAGTGGGAATGATGGAGAAGATGTGTGTGTGTGTGTTTTGTTGCAGCTGAAGTCCTCCCTGCTCCATTTCACACTCTGTGGTTCCTGACGCATCAGTGCTCAAAAACTCAAATACACACAAATACACACACACACTGTCATTAAACCCCTGCAGCTGCTGTCAGTCACAAACATGTCAGTGTTTGCTGTGAGAGAGGCATCTTATTGGCTGCATCATGTGACCCCACCATGTGACCTCTGCTGTTCAGACAGAGATCTTACACCAGGGACTGGTTAAACATGCCTTTCATTCATTAATTTTCAACCGTTTAACATTCATAGTAATGGAAGGGGCTGGAGCCAATCCCAGCTGGCATCTCAGGTGGCGGCAGGGCTCACACTGGACAGGTCATCAGTCTATTGTAGAGATGACATATGAATATAACGAGACAAACAACCACTCACACAACTTTAGTCTCCAGAGTTTACAATAAGACCTCTGAACTGTCAGACATATTGGCATGAAACACTGTCAGACAACAAAGGAGCAGTTTGCTTTTTTTTTAACTGAAACAAAAAAAGATCTATGTTGTTTCACAGTGTTAACCCTAACCTGTTTTGTCATGGTATGTGATATTAACTTAATGTTTTTGTTATATTCCAGCTTTAGTATCCTGGAAATAGGTGAAACTGCAAGGTTATAGTTAGATGCTAGCTAAATACCTGCCACATGAGGTTAGCTTTTAGCTAAATGCCACATGGAGGTCAACTGCTGGATATTTGCATAATGTAAATGTTTCTTGGAACTACCTGCTAGATGAAGGTTTGCTGTAATTTTCATTTTAGATAAAGGTTAGTTGCCAGTTGTTCACCTTTTTCCCATGCTTTCTCCCTTCACTGTGCCTGATCAAAAAAGGGTTTATCTTATTATGTGAAAAATTATTAACTGCTTCCTGGACTCATGAATTTTGTACTTCCAAATTACCAGACTCCTGGACTCTTGGAATCATGGGATTCCCAACTCTCTGTGTATTCATATGTGCTTCAGATGCTTTTCATACTCAACATTTTTTTCTAGCTGGCACATATGCTCATCACCTCTTCATTGCCAGGGTTACCCTGTACCTGCTGCTACACCCTGTGATCCCTAAAGGTAAATGGAGCAGAACAATCCATGGATCTCTAAGTCTTTTCAACACTCCTCACACCTGGCAATGAGCCGCCAGTCATTTTGATCCTTCTTTATCCTTCTTGACAGAATCAACCCACTCACCTCCTCCAGCTCTTATCCTGGCAGGTGTTTGGTTAAATCGGAGATCATCAACATGGACAGTTCAATGACTACACACAGTCACAGATTCTGTGAGTTGTTCGATGATTGAATGAGAAGTTGTCTTTCTTCAATCTGAGTTGTGACAGATGGATGTCTCAGTAAAGAAGCGGAGGAACATAAATGTCCTCCACTTAAAGAACACTGAGGCACCCTGCCCTCTAAAACAAGAATGACTTATACTTCATGTGGATACCTCATGTTAGTTCAGGTATGCTTTATTCTTATGCTTCACTATCATCAGCAAAAGCAGCAGCTGATTTGAAAATGATCTCTGGCTGCTTCCTGCTCACCTCCAAATGATAGAGCAATTTTGACAAGGTCCAAATTATGATGGCTGGATGACTGGGTCAGATTATGTCCAAAAATGCAGCTCTTGTTGGGTGTTCTCGGTCACCAGTAATTAGTATCTATCAAAAGTGGCCCAGGGAAAGCACAGTAGTGAAGTGGTGGCAGGGTCATGAGTGGCCAATGGTCACTGAGGCACGTGGGGAACGAAGGCTAGCCTGTGTGGTCAGAGACAGACAAGGTACTGTTGCTCAAATTAGTGAAGAAGTTAATGCTGGTTCTCACAGAAAAGTGTCAGTATACACAATGCATCGCAATTGAGCATCTGTGGGAAGTGATGGACAGTGATTCGCGTGTTCGGGCTAATATGGCAGCAAAATGGGGAGCAACACAATATTAGGCAGGTGATATATATCTAGCACTGCCCCCAGACTCATTGTGTCACTGTTAAGAGCAAGTGAAAAATAGCATCAACGATCTGTCTCTATGCTTTCTTTCAGTCCTCGATTTTCCATTGTCTGTAAAGATTTTTGTACCAAAGGCACTTCCTCCTCTGAATCAGGCATGCAGTGGAAGACTATTGCCACTTTTACAATGACAGCACTACACATCCAATTTACCTTGAGCACTTTGAATTTATAATTATTTTTAACCTACATCCCCTAATGGAGACACTCTGGGTTGACTACCTTGACTTCAAGAGTCATTTGTTAACAACTGGTTAATTTGAACTACCAGACATCCATACACTTTATTGATTTTATGGCATTATTTACTGCATGGCAGCATAGTGGTTAGCACTGTTGGATCAGAACAAGAAGGTCACATGTTTGGTTCCTTTGGCCTTTCTGTGTGGAGTTTGCATATTCTGCCTACGGAGCTACGGAGGAGACACCGGGGCTGCAGGTCCGGAGCGAAACGGAAGGAAAAAAGGAGAAGACACAAACCAGCGGTCCCAGCGATCATAACGGGGAACGTGAGGTCTTGGGGAACAAGACGGACGAACTGGCAGCGCTTGTGAAGACCCAGAGGGAATACCGTGACTGTAGCATATTTTGCTTCAGTGAAACATGGCTGCACTCACACATCCCGGACAACAGCGTTGAGGTCCCAGGTTACAGTTTGGTACGGGGAGACACAGACTTTTCCAAATGTCATGAAGGAACGTCTCTATAACCCAGACATCGAACTGCTGGCTGTAGGAATGCGCCCGTATTATTTACCAAGGGAGTTCACATACACCATTGTTATCACTGTTTACATCCCCCCGTCAGCTGATGCAGCGGTAGCCTGTGAAGTCATCAGCTCCACCACTGCAAAACTACTGACTGAACACCCAGATGCATTCATGTTATATATTTTATTCCCAATGTGTAATGCTGCTGTTACACTGCAATTTCCCAGTCTAGGATAAATAAACTATCTATCTATCTATCTACATAGGTTTCCTTCCTTCAAGTACTCTAAATTGCCCTTAGGTCTGTTGTGAATGTGAGTGGTTGATTCTTCTCTGTCTGTGTCCATGTGTTGGCCCTGTGATAGACTGGCAACGTGTCCAGGTTGTATCTCACCCTCACCCAGAGCGTTGGTTGGAATTTGCTCCAGCATCCCCCATGACCCTTACGGATAAGCGGTAGAAGATGAAGGAGTGACTGAGAGTGTCTTCAAAGATCATCCACACACTGCACATCCTGTGTAAAGCAGGGTAGGCTAAAATTTTGACTGTGTCTATGCCCAAAAAGATAAATAGATAGATAAAAATTTGATTTCTCTGACTATAAAGGAGTTTTTTGTGGTCATTAAGATTCAGATGAAAACCTTTCAAGATCCATTCTTTCTTTGGCATGATGCTAGAGGAAATTTTTTATTTCATCATTATGGGATTATTTATGCATTCATTGAATAAAGAGTGTGTGAAACAAAAACTCAAAAATTTTATTTAAAACATCATCTGGAAGTAGATATCCCTGGGGTCACATTGACCCAAAAATCAAATGTGTTATATTTGAGGATGATAAGAGTCTCAAGTCATTACTGGACTCAATTGGCTTTTCCCATTGTGTGAATTAACCGACTCATCTTTTCATCCACTACACCTGTTTGCTGTGGCAATGGCAACAATTTCGATGTGTCACCATAAAAGAGAAAGTCCTTGTAACTCCAGCATACAATGTAGATACAAGTGTAGAATATAATTCAAAATCTTTCTCCTAACATACAAAGCTCTCAATGACCAAGGTCATTCGTATCCATCAAGAGCTTATAGCTCCGCATTGTCCCAGTAGGTCACTTTGCTCACTAGATATAGGTTTACTTGAGGTTCCTAGAGTCTCCAAGAGTCTGGTCCGAGGGGGGGTACTCTGTTGCAGCTTTTAAGATCAGGCTTAAAACCTTCCTTCATGACAAAGTCTACAGTTAACAATTTCAGGTTTAATTACTCTTTTTCTTTTAGTGATGCTGCTATATGCCTACACTGCTGGGGATTGCACTGAGCACCCCTTTCTCTCTCCCTCTCTCTGTCCCTCTATGCCCCCCCGTGGATGTAGATTAGACCATTATATATGTCTAACTTTGTCTCTTCCTGCAGTCTGTGTTTTGTCCCTCCTGTCCTATCTCTTCCTGTCTCCATCCTACAGGTGGTGAATCATCTCTACTTCCTGTTCCCGCTCAGTACCTGCTGCTGTGATAGCTACAATTTATTTATCGTAACACACTAATGCTCATTTCGCATTGTTCCTTTTTCTTTTAAAAACCCTATTTCACCTACTGTGCGTATTTACTAGCCCATATTTACTGTTACCAGGTTCAATCATTGAATGTTTTTCTGTATGTTTTGTTTTCATGTTTCATGTGATCCGCACTCCTCCTGCTCTCTCCATCCTGCTCCCCCCAAACCCGCCTTTCCTCTCTTTCACACTCTCTCTCACTGTATCTCGCTCACTGGCTCTGCTTCTCTCTCTCTCATAACAAAGTTCCATCAAGGCACTTCACACATAGAGCAGTTCTAGGCCAAACTCTCTAAAATTATTTAAAGAGACCCAACATATCCCTCCAAGAGCAAGCAATTGGCGACAGTGGCAAGGAAAAACTTCCTTTAAGAGGCAGATACCTCGAGCACAACCAGGCTCAGGGAGGGCAGCAATCTGCCTCAACCGATTGGGTTGAGAGTGGGAGAGATGAGGAGGGGCAGAGAGATGCAGTGAGAGTGCGAGTGAAGTTGGGGGGGGCTCAGTAGAGAGATGGAGAGAGGACAAGAACAGGAGGAGAGAACATGTCGTGGAAAATACAAACAAAACATAGAAAAGCTACAGTGATTGAAACCTGGTGGTAGCAGTTCAATGTCAATGAGAGAAGTCAGCAGGTGGAGAGAGCTGACAGGGGGAGGTGAGGGTGTGCTGTCCATTGAGCTGTGAGACATGGAAAACTGGGTGTACTCTGAGGGAAGTGAGTAACTTTAATTTCACTGCCACAGGATTGATGACACTGACAACTTCAACGGGACCCAGACAATGTAATCCAAATAGATGAACACAAAACGATTCCGAAAGTCTCTTAGGCTTAAGGCTTAAAAAACATCACTAGTTATTCGACGTGACCAAGCTGGGTGTTAAAGGCAGTCTTTCACTTATCTCCATCACAGACATGAAGTAGATGGTAGGCATTTCTTGAGTCAAGTTTGGTGAAGATTCTAACTTGCTTAGATGGGCTCAAAAGCAAAGGGGAGGAAGAGATACTTGTTTTAACTGTGATTAGGTTTAAACCACAGAAATCAATGCAGGGCCTGAGTGTTTTGTCTTTTTTGGACACAAAAAAGATACCAGCTCCCAGGGGGGATGATGAGGGGCAAAAGATTCCAGCTGCTAGGGACTCAGCAATGTATTTTTCCATTGCCTCTCTTTCAGGGAAGGAAAGGTTGTACAGACGAGCAGAGGGGAAGGGGGCTCCAGGTATAAGATCAATAGCACAGTTATACAGGTGGTGAGGTGGCAGTGAAAGGATGCTGTCTTTACTGAAAACTCTTACGAGGTCCTGATAAATGGCTGGGGTGAGTGACAGCTCAGGTGGCAGAGTGAGGCTGCCCTCTTTGGGAGGTAAGGTTGACTGCAAACAAAGACCATTACAATAACTGCTCCAATTAATAACTTTACCCGCTGCCCAACCAATTAGGGGGTTGTGTAAAACTAACCAGGGTGACATAAGACTATGGGGGCGAGTACATTAACTTTAGGGAAATAAACTCATAATGGTTGCCAGAGAGTAGTCCTCTCTGGCAACCATTATGAGTAGACTGGAATAAGCAGACATTATGACAGACCATTACTGGAGCAGACTGGCCTGGTGAGTGACGCAAGCAAGCATCAATAGGCTCTTCCAGGGGTTTGAGGGGAAAACCAGCTTGCTGTGCCACCGTCTTATCAGTGAAATTATCTTCAGCTAGAGACTCAACCAGGCCAGAATGGGGAAGGGGCACGGATGAGGAACACAGAGAGGCATGAATGGTGAAACGCTTGGACTTATTAGGGAAGGAGTGAGATAGGCTCACCTGCCGCTCCTTCACAGCAAGTCAGTCTAGGCTATTGGATGTGAGGGACAGACAGCAATTAAATGCCCATTTTGACCACATGATTCCATGAACGATTTCAGATGTAAAATAGGCGATGCAGTTGATTCAGGAGTTGCTGAATTCAGTTGAAGATTATTGTCTAATGTAGGTGAGAGCTGATGATTTCTTTCTTTGATTGTTATAATTTTATCTATGAAAAAGTCATTAAAATCATCGCTGCTGAGAGCTAAGGGGATCTCTGGTTCAACTGAGCTATGAGTTTCTCTCAGCATGGCAACAGGGCTGAAGAGAAACCTGGGGTTTTTCTTGTTTTTTTCTATTAGTGCCAAATAATGCGAGCTTCGGGCACTGCAGAGAACTTTTTATACGTTTTTAAGCTTTCTTTCCAGGCTTGGGGAGACTCTTCCGAGTTACTGGAACGCCAACTCATTTCCTTGATGCCTGCTTTAACACATAAATTTTAGAGTTATGCCACAGAGCCAGCCTCCTCTGTTTTATCACTTTCTTTTTGAGAGGAGCGGCATCATCAAGATTTTAACACAATGTGGCCATAGTACTAATCACAAGGTCATCAACCTGTGTATTAGATATGGTATGAATTTAGATATGGTATTGCTGCAGATGATGACTGAATGTTCTCTTTAAATTTAGCCACAGCATCTTCAGATACAAATCTTCTATAGTTGAACACACGTGGGACGGGAGGAAAATGAAAACAAAAGCCATGTGCGCAGAATGTGGAAATCACAGTTTTTTACGTTGTTTTTTTTTTGTAGTGAAAACAGCCTTCATGTGAATGATGTGAGACATTTACACAATCAGTATCTACTATAATGCTGCAGACAATGATCTCACTGTCTATTCACTCATATTTATGTCCAATGGTACATGCATTTGTGGTTGTATGACAACTGCAATGAACTATATGTTCCTCAGTCAGTATGATTGTTAATCAACGAAGCAGCTGTTCATTTATTCGGGCCAATCTCAGGCAGATAGCATATCTGCTGCAGTTACACTGGTTACCTCAGGCCACATGGAAAGCAACCACACCCACATTATTTCAGTGATCTGCATCATTGGCTCACAACAATATGCCCCTGCTGTCTGGGGATTAAGAGTTGTGCTACAGTTATTTGTCTATACAAAGACACTGTACCTTGTGTTTTGACTGAAGGAGAAGATGCTTAAGAGTCTTTATATCATGAGCCTGTTTACACTCAGGCCTCATATCCTCCCATAACAAGTTTAGCTCTATTACTTATTTCCTCCTTCATGACAATTTTGTGGCTCATCTGTTTACATTTGATTCAAGTTTAAAGTTGTTTATAATTGAAAGAGTTGCCACTTATGATGACTGTATGCTTGCAATAGACCATCATGCACCAAAGCCTTAGCTCAACACACACCTTACACTTCTCGCTCTTTTTGGATTACCTGGAAGTGAAGGTTGAAACCATTCCCTGCCAAGATGATGACAGTTGAGCAGCTCACACTATACCTCAGAAACTTATGGTGTATAGTATCACAGATGTTACATGCATCTTTATTTTCAGTCAATGATCAGGTCATAGATGAATATGGCATGGAAAAAGTTACTAGATGGGGTCAGGTTAAAATAAGACACAACACCACCAGTCACTAGTAACACACTCACTTATTCTTATTTTCTGTTGTTTAAACTTTGTTTGCATTTTACAGTTATAACCCCCCTTCACTAACCCACTGTATGAAATGTGCCTTATGCAAAATCACGTCATAGGAACTAATTCAATGTTTTTCTTATGTTCCACTCATCCCTTATTCATCTGTTTCTCCTTCCTCACAGATCTGTCTTTAGCACCATTGTTGAAAAAGAGCTGATTCTCGAGAGCTCTGGTGGACAGCTGCAGAAAGAAGGATGATGATGGTGAGCAGGGGGAGGTAGAGGAAACAAAGTAAAGCTTTTAATCTGTAAATGGAGAAGGGTAATGGTCATTTAGGCATTAAGATATCCCTGCTGTCTGCCCAGTTTGTGTCTTCTTAATGCTCCTTAAACATTTATGAAGGTTGATAACAAACAAAGAGCGTAGCGGCACAGAGTAATCAAATCACTGCTGGTTTCAGGGCTCTACTCAGTAGAGTGGGAGGGGGAGAGAGTGAGGGAGAGGTGGTGGGAGAAGGAAGGGGAAGATGAGAATTAAGAGGACAGCACAGAGTGACAGTGTGAGAAATACACAGACAAAAGGATAAGAAGATACAACAGCCCTCAAAATAGTTCTATGGCAATGTGTAAATAAACTGAATAGTTTTTTAAGGATAATAAAGCCATATACATATTAGACTATGCTTTGGAGATTACTTCCAAAATGCAGACATTTTGTACCCACCTTTGTCTCTACGGTTACATAGTACAGTCCATGCCCTATTCTGCGTCTCATATTCCTGTGGTTTGTCAACTCCTGATGTGGAATCTAGGCACACCTTGGGAGGTCCAGCTCCAGTCTATCTCATATAGAGAAACACAGAGATAAACAACCATTTGTATATGATGTATGTATTTGGACTTTGGGAGGAAGCTGGAATACCCCAGAAGGAACCCATGCAGGCACAGGGAAGACATGTTGACATCAACATTGTTTGCTTTGGGAAAATGTCTGATCTTTGTTACCTGTGTCCCCATTTCTTGTCTCTCTTGGCTGTCATCAGGCAAAGGACGGCCACTAATTGATGGCCAAACAGTCTGCTACACATCTACTTCTAGAAACTGATGTCATTGTTTTTTCCTCAGGTTGACTGAATCAGTTCCATGCAGTCTCATGCAGCATATCCTCAGTGGAAGGTAAAATATAATCTTGCCATTAAAAATTGAATATTGAATGATGGGTTTAGCATAAATGTTTAACCAATGGTTAATCAGCCACACCCCCTGTGATTTTAATCTGACCTGAATGCAACAATAGACCACGTCATATTTTTGAAAAATTACAACAGCTATATTTTCTGCTCAACAACATGGCCCATGGCTTGCCATGGTAATGACACAAGTCAGTCAGTTTCTCCCTATGATGGATCTGTGTGATGTTCATGGTTTGGAATCATTCCTTCATTTTCTGTTTGCACTCCTTCCTCCGTTCCTCTCATGCAAATCCTCTCTGTGACACCAGTGATTGGTTCAGGTTTCTACTAATTCACAGTAGATGTGGCTGAGACAGCAAGGCCGGATAACAGCAACTGGGTCAAGGCAGATAGATATAAGCACCGAGAAACAGCAGCAGTACACCCACCTCCACGGGATATATGCAGCCTATAAGCAGCAGCTCATTCCATCCATCCATCCAGCTATGGGAGGGGTGGGTCGTGGAGTTATTCAGGGATAAAATGGAGCCAATCACAGACAGAAAAACAGCATTACACACCACAATAGGCATCTTCTCCTAACTCTCTCTCCTCTTTTCTCCATTTCCTGACTTGCCACCTCTTAGTCTCCCTTCCCAGGTGTGTAACCAGCTGATAGTGTCACCTGTATTTGCACATTCAATTAAAACTCCACCAGAACTAATACATTCTACCAGATTCAACTTATTCCGTATTGCTGATCTGCAGCTTATTACAGCCAACTGACCCAGCGGAGCAACGCAATTTTGAACAGAAGGTCTCTGAGTTTGAAATGGCGGTACATGGCTTAATTTCTTCTCCCCCTCATCTGCAACCACTATATATGGACAAGATCACCAACCAACAGAGTTACTTCAAGGAAAAGCCATGGGTTAGCCATTTTGTCCCACACTTGGACATCATACATCAGACTGAATAATTTTCTCCAGCACCCTATCCACAAACCTATTTTCGAGCCTGCCAATTCTTTCCCTGAAAGAAACCGGCCTCCTCCCCGACCCCTGAGACTCAGGTTTGTGATTCTCCAGCCCCCCTGCCCGGAGCCTGCTCCAGCCCACAACCCTTTTTGGGGAACCCATCTGGCCAGGGGGGTCCTCGCTCGATACTGCGAGCCCTCAAGGCCATGCAGCCACCAGTTAAGCCGGCTAGCCGCCAGCTATCCCATGTTCCTGTTCCGGCTGGGCCTCCAGATTCAGAGGTGCTCCCCCTGGACTATGCGCCGCTCTCACTGCCGCCTCCGCAGCCCTGACCTCCTCTTCCTGCTACCCTGGAGTCCTGTTGGAGTCTGTGTTGTCACTTCCTGTTCTAATTTGAAGTCTGAGTTCTGTCGTGTCACCCATTACTTTACTTCCTTATTGTGCCCTCCTGAGATTGCCTTTGATGCCCTACTGTGGTTTGCCTGTGTCTTCTTGAGTCCGTGTCAGGTCCTTGATGTCGTCTCTCTGTGTCCCTTGTTCACATGTTGTCTCATGTCCCTGCTGCAGTCTCTGCTTGTTTACCTGTCGTCCCTTCATTTTTTGTTATTTTGTAGTTTTTGGTTATGTTCATCGTCAGTACCTCTGTTATTTTGTAGTTTTTTGTTTTTTGGTTTTGCATTAGAAGTTCACTCTTCACACCTCCCTGGTTCTCGTGGGTTCTGCGTTTGGGTCCTCATTCCCGCATCACGCCCACACAATTATGACAAACATAAAGATACTCAAACATGTTTCTAAGAATGCCATGGTCATATCAAGGAATTAATATGACTCTCTTGCAGTAACCAATTTTGAAAGTGGTGAACAACTGTTTTCAACACACTTCACAAACAGGAGAGATGAACCTCTGCACTCATAAAAGAATATTAAATGCACAATTGAAGTCTACCAGTATGAAGAAGTGGTCTACTGCTACATTGCTCAGGGGCCAAATGAGTCATTTCCAATGCCAGTCATATTTGCCAAATAACAAACACTAACTTTAAACAGTAGAACCTCATGGCAACTGCCTATCAAAGAGCTGAAACTGAATCAAAAGCACAGGTTACTGATCCAAAACACTTCAGCAAATCCCCCACAATGCTGTGGGGGGTCTTACAATATGCTGTACATGCAAGGTAACCCTCAGTTATCAATAACCTAATGGTGGCCATGATACCATGCCAAAAGTGGTCACTTCACCATCCTGCCCATATGTCTCACTAGTGGTCACCTGGTCACCCTGCCCAGAGGCCCAATCAGCTAACATCTGAGTGTCTTATGCAGAGGACCCACCAGTGGTTGCATCAGCATCTTGTTAAGAGGATGAAGGAGTTGTTGCCATATCGCCCTGTCTAATGGTTCCACCAATGCCTGCCTCATCTACCTGCCCAGAGGGCCCATGATTGGTGGCCTTCTTGCTCTGGTCAGGATACTGAAGTTGCCAGAGCTTGAGCAGAGAGCCCACCAGTGTAGTACTGACTTGTACTTTATTTCAATTAAATGTGAGTATTTTTATTATTCAATGACATATTTCCTGTAAACAAACAATTTTCTTTCCTTAATTGTACTATGTATGTGTCAGCATTGTAATAAACACTATAACTGCTGTAACAACTTCAGTGACCTCTTTGCTTTTGTGTTGTTTTTGCAAACCATTCATAAGAAAGACTCTTATTTAAAAGAAATGCTGTCTTCACTCATCAATATGGCAGAGCCTACATATACAGTATATTACATTAGACATTTTCATAGAAGTAACATAAGCACTGCAATCCTACTAAGTTCATTAATATTATGATGCAATGTTTGTGTAGCTGTAAGTGAACTGCTACATGAACAACTATCATACAGTCTGATGTGCCTAGGATTGTGTATAGTATTGCCTCTTATCGCCACTTATAACCCTCAATCTGGAAGGGATGTTCTTTACTGTGGATTGACTGTGGACTTGCTCATTATATACAGGTGCAAGTCAAAGCATAAACTAGGTGAAACAGGTGAGCTTGGATATGTAAATGGATTGGCAAGATATAACAATGATAATTAAGCGGCTGATGATTCTTGAGGATTTGGGCAAATGAATGGCAGATTGTTTATCAAAATACAAGGGGGAGACTGTCTGAGGAAGGAGAGCTCTAAAACTAAAATTTGATTCACTGTTGTCTCGCACAACTCAGAACAACCCGCTGGGGAAGCAGATAAACGGCACCTTACTTGGTAGATAACTCAACCCCACAAAAAGAGCAGATGTCTGACGAGAGAGGCCACGTCGAGGTCCTTCGTCGTGGCCTCCCAAGCTAGACTGGTCCTCGGCTGAAGTGGCTGTCAGTCTGACTCGTACCTACCCTCTTCAGTAGTAGTAATAGTAGTAGTGTTGTCTTTCGTGCAATTGGCTTGGTTATTGAGTTAATATCCGAATTATTCTTCTCTTTCCTAATGACAACAAAAGCAGCCCTGGTTACCACGGCAACTCGAGACGCTGGAGGCTGAGTGCCGTGCAGCCAAACTTGTTCCGGTCTCCAGCAGCCTGACTTCAAGTTGGAACTTAGCCCCCTGAACAAGGGCTTAGTGGCTAAATTCTGACTTCTGAGTTTCTTTTTCTGGTGTGGTCGTTATTGCTTCGTCTGGTCTCCTGGGGAAGCTCTCCTCTTTAGAACTTCCCCAGAACTCTACCAAGACTCCATAAAATGTAATTTTTGACTACTTTTATTTGGGGGCCGACCATTGGGTGTGGTCTGGTTGTCAGCGGTCCAAATAAAATTCTCCCTTTAGCTTCAGGGCATCGCAAGTGCGGTGTTTGTATTTCAATCGCCTAAGTTTGAAATTATATATAGAACAAAGATAAATGTACCGTTTTTCTCTTTCTTTGGACCGCTGACAACCAGAGAACAGTTTTCCCTGCTTGTTGTGTCTACTTCTGTGGACATGGTTTTATCTGATTCACTGTAAAACACAATTAAATGGTTATTAGGTAATCACAACATCACAGAGCACACAAATAAACTAAGAAAAGAACATTTTCTTCACTGATTGTGGAAAATCTGAAATGTATGACTATTGACTGTGTAGAAGTTTCTTTTTCTTTTTACTGAACAGTTATAGGCAACAACCAAGCACATAGATTACGCTGCTCAGGCAATATGCCATCGGTTCCGGTGGTTCGTCATTCAGGTGGCACTGTTGTTACATAATTGGTTCAAACAGCTGTGAAGTCCTCTTCTTGCGGTGGAATCAGTTTGGCATGTTTGCAGTCTCTTATTTGATCGTAATATCCAATTTCTTTTCTTTTTCTTCTTTCTTCTCTGTATTCCAGAGCGGCACTTTGCATCTGTTGCCTGATAATGTTATCAGGTAAACCTGAGTGGAGGGTCAGGGAAGGGGTACCTCTCTACGTGGTTGGGCAGGTTTATGCTGGTTTGTGGCATGGACAGCAATTTATTGTTTGATAAAGGTCCAGGATGGCACTTAGCAGAGATCTCGGACATCTCTGTGGAGGCAACAGTCTCTTTAAAGTCTGAGGGGTGTGGGAGATCAGAATCATGAGAAGATAATTATATATATATTGTGTATTTTTTTCACATATTTAAAATTATCTTTAAAATGGGAGTGTTCAAGTGCTTCGGCAGACTATATTTTTTGATGGATTGCTTTCAAATTTGGATTATTGTTAGTCATATTGTCAGTGATGCCTTGCCATTGTGCACAAGAAAATTCTGATCAATTGATACAACAGTGCATGCTATTGGCTCATTTGCATTTTAATGAGTAAAGGAAGCAAATTGATTGGCTTGTGGTGGCCATATTTTTTGATGTACCATCTTCTGCTGTAATTTAGGTCAGAATTTGGCTCAATATTATGTATTTCAAATTTCATGCCAATCTGTCCAACTGTTCTGGAGAAGATGAGGTTTTTGTAAGAGGAGGAACCTGTATACCAGGGGCTAAGGGGCATGAACTTTTGAAAATGGTGACTTTAATCCAAAATGGCTGGTAGGTCATGTGACCTATGGACACTAGCTTGCACACAATCAGGTCAGGACATGACCCGCTACAATCCTACCAAATATGATGACTTTTCGATGTATAATCTGAGTTTTATGGGCAGAAGAAAAATAATAATAATCTGAGAAAAATCCATATGATTGCAGCTTCACTTGGACCCCTAATAATAAAACTAGTCAACTTGATAAATTTCATTCAGGCTTCCAACCTCACCACAGAACTGAAACAGCACTGGTCAAAGTGTTAAATGACATAAGGCTGAATTCTGAATTCCTGGTCACCTATCAGTCCTGGTTTTACTAGAAAGTGTTGTTCTATGTGTTTTTATATTGTATTATGATTTTATTACTGATTTGATGTATGCCCATTTAATTATGTTTTAACATGATCTGCTTTTGTTTCAGCACAATTCTGTCACACCGTGGTGAGGTTGTCAAAACCTCTGTGTCTGAGTCCTACCTGAGTCCCGGCCTGACAGTACACACTGGCCAGTATTGACTCAGCAGAGGCGACCCAGCTGACGGCCGCGCTACGTACCCAAGGAGCGCGACTCACCTGCCAGGAGGAGTTCCAGGGGGTGATGATGGCACAGCTGGGCCAGCTGTCAGCGCACCTGCAGCAAACCGCCAAACCACCCATCGAACTGGAGCCGCCGGCCCCGACTGCGGTTTCTGTTCAGGCTGAGCCCACTGCTGGTTTCGGCATTAGACTGCAGAGAGAGATTATCTCTCTTTGCAAGGCGTTTTTGATAGACTGCTCCATCCACTTTGAGCATTCCCCCCACGCCTTTTCTAATGACCGAGCGAAGATTGCTTTTATGGTTTCCCATCTGACCGGGGGAGCAAGGGCATGGGCCACTGCGGAATGGGGCCGTGACTCCCCACTTTGTCACTCACTCAGGGATTTTCAAGCGGCTCTCCAGAGAACTTTCGATCCTGTAACCACAGACCGAGAAAAGGCCAGGGAGCTAAGCGGGCTGACACAGGCTGGTGGGTCGGTTTGTGACTACGCCATCCGCTTTCGCACCCTGGCGGCAAAGAGGGTTAGGGTTATGGAATTCCGCTGCACTGTACAACGTATTCCTCAAGGGGCTGTCCACACCCATACGGGAATGGCTGGCTCCGGTGGACCTACCTAAGGACCTGGACTCCCTCATCGCCCTAGCCATCCGGACTGACAACCGGATTAAAGAGCTCCGCCAACATCGGGAACACTGACCGTCGTCAGAAAGGTACCGGCGTTTCCAGGTGCAGGATACTCCGGCAGCCCGGGTTTCAACTGCAGAAAGACTGACTGGGGAGCCCGAACCCATGCAACTTGGCAGGACACGACTGACATCCGAGGAGCGGCAACGACGACAGCAGGAGGGCAGATGCTTCTACTGCAGGGAGTCCAGCCACCTCGTCGCCGCGTGCCCCGCCAAAGGGACCAAACGGGTGAGTTCTCTCGCAGTTCAGGGCCGTGCTTCACGTGTTCTCACAGCAGCGAGGGTCTCTCACCACGACACTACCACAAGCCTGAAAGTGCTCATAGACTCAGGGGCCGATAAGAGTCTGATGGACTGGGGGTTGACAGCCAAATTAGGACTAGATTAGGAAAATCAGAAACATCCTTTCTCAGGATGATGCAGAAAAACTAGTCCATGCATTTGTAACTTCTAGGCTGGACTACTGTAACTCATTACTATCTAGATGTCCAAACAAATCTCTAAAAGGCCTTCAGTTAATTCAGAACGCCGCTGCACGAATATTAACAGGAACTAGGAAAAGAGATCACATCTCTCCCGTGTTAGCTGCTCTTCATTGGCTGCCAGTAAAATATAGAGTAGAATTCAAAATCCTTCTTTTAACGTATAAAGCTCTTAATGGCCAAGCTCCATCGTATCTCAGAGAGCTCATAGTTCCTTACTGTCCTAGCAGGCCACTCCGCTCTCTAGATGGAGGTTTACTTGTGGTTCCTAGAGTCTCCAAGAGTAAATCTGGAGGCAGATCGTTCAGTTATCAGGCTCCTCTTCTATGGAACCAACTTCCGGCATCGGTCCGGGGGGCGGACTCTTTAGTAACTTTCAAGACCGTACAGTTAAAAAGTCCTCTACTCTTTAGGTATGCTGCTTTTGGCCTAGGCTGCTGGGGGAAGGACTGAGCTTCTCTCTCTCTCTCTCTCTCTCTCTCTCTCTCTCTCTCTCTCTCTGTCTCTCCCTGTCACCCTCTCTCCCCCTCTCTCTCCTTCTCTCTAACTCCCTCCTTGCATGCGCTGATAAAAACCATCCTTCTTAAAAAAAAACAAAAAAACAACAGTTTCACCCAGTTCTAAGCATTTATACTGCATTTACTAACCATGTTCTGCCAAAGTCTCTGTCTCTCCCAGTTCCTCTCCTCTCTCTCCCTGTCCTCATCCTGCAGGTGGTGACTCATCGCCATCCCATGTTCCTGCAACACCTGCTGGTCCCATATAGCATGAATTCTGTATTACAGCTCAACTCCACGAACTTCATGCAACAACATGTTCCTGCCTACACCCCCCCCCCCCTCCAATGCCTGTCTCTCTCTCTCTCTCTCTCTCTCTCTCTCCCACTCTCAACCCAATCGGTCGAGGCAGATGGCCGCCCCCCCCTGAGCCTGGTTCTGCACGAGGTTTCTGCCTCTTAAAGGAAGTTTTTCCTTGCCACTGTTGCCAAGTGCTTGTCTCATCGGGGGATCTGTTGGGTCTCTTTAAATAAATTTATAAAGAGTTTGGTCTAGACCTGCTCTATATGTAAAGTGCCTTGATGTAACTTTGTTATGATTTGGCGCTATACAAATAAATCTGATTTGATTTGATTTGATTTGATGTTCTCTTTAAATGTAGCCATAGCATCTTCAGATAATCATCTTCTATAGCTGAGTTTATTCCTCAATGCTATGCAGCCCATTAAGGTAAACTCAAAGGTGATAAGGTAATGGTCAGTCAGGAGAGAATTTTGAGGAAAAATTGTTAGCACAGATAAAATCATTATGCTGGGAGATTTCAGTATACATGTTGATGTATAAAGCGACAGCCTTAGTTCTGGTTTTCTTTCCCTGGTAGACTCACTTGGCTTTTCCCAGCATGTCAATGAACCCACTCATGTCGACAATCATATCCTTGACCTTGTCCTAACATATGGCATTGAAATTGACAAGCTGAGTACGAACTCTGATATAAACTCAGAAAACTCTGATAGGAATTCTGAGTACAGACCAGGTGGACGGTACGCTGTAACTAACAGAACAGATTTTTGACCTTTCCAGTCTGAGTGGGAAAGACTAAGAGTGAGACTTTCAAAAGACCTGCAGCCAGATTTTGGTCTGGGGTTGATTAATAGGCTTGACTGAAATATTGCAGCCACCCCCCCTCCTCGACCTGTGGTACGAGGGATATGAAAATTAACATGAGTTGGGGGTGTAGCTTCATTAATGCTAACATATTCATCCTGCTGCAACCACGTTTCAATGATACAAAATCAATCAATACGATGATCAGCTATAGAGATATAGAGATCAGATAATTTACTAGTAGAGATTTTGATGATAATGATCGAATGTTCAACAGTACACATTTGATCGCAGGGTTATTTGAGACTGACTTTGTGGCTGTTTTCATTTCAGTTAAATTTTAGTTTTTAGCTCCTCTTCTGTTTAATTTGGGTTTATTAACTTTTCTAAATTTAGGTGGTCGGGGGACAGGCACAGTTTCTATAGACCTAAACATAGACAGAGACTCTATTCTATTCTCGGCAGGCTGAGGCGCAGAGGAGCGTGTTAAACTGCGACTGTGCCTCCTGGTCTGGACTCTAATAACATCGGCCATATTCCTAGAAATGAGAGTGGCCCCGTCCACGGTGGGATGGACACCATCTCTCCTAATTAGACCAGGTCTCCCCCAGAAAGACCTCCAGTTATCTATATAGCCCACGTTGTTTTCGGGACACCACCTCAACAGCCAGCAGTTAAATGACGACATCCGGCTGTACATGTCATCACTGGTCCGATTGGGGAGGGGGCCAGAGAAAACTACAGTGTCCGACATCGTTTTAGCAAAAGTACACACCGATTCCACATTAATTTTTGTGACTTCCGACTGGCGAAGTCGGGTGTCGTTACTGCCGACGTGAATAACAATATTAGCATATTTACATTTACCCTTAGCCAGCAGTTTCAGATAAGACTGGATGTCGCCTTGTGATCTTGTGATTTTGCCCATGTCCTTGTTGGGGGAGAGCAGCCAGGGCAGTGGCTGGGGCTGGGGCTTGCACACTCCTAACCAGACTGGCAGAGGCTGGTGTGCGGGGAATGTGCTGGCGCCTTTGAAAAGAGGAGTCACCAAAGCTTTCCCCAGCTCTGCTAGGAAATGTCTCCTCTTGAAACGTTTCCCCTGATTCCAGGTTGGGTCGATGGCTGTCCACACCACATATGCGTTGAAAGCAGACACATCAAGGATATTGTGGAACAGTGCCACACGCCAGCGGGCTGTCATTTGCTTGCAGGTGTGTCCAGGCGCTCATCAACTGTCACGTCAGGGCCTACATAAGTGGGCTCCACCCACCTGTCCCAAATGTTCCTGATGGCAGCAAGTTTGTCATTTCACCAGCGGACGGGTCATGTATCTCTGTTATCAAATCGATTCATGCTTGAAAGGACATGAAACTGTTGTAAGGACATAGTTGCCTGGAATATAGGCCTCACAGACTTTTTGTAGCCTCATTGTTTGAGCAATATACTCCAGCTAAAATCAACAGACTTATGTAGGCTTGGAGGTCTACCAGGTCGATTTCTCTCCAGGTGTCCCCAAACACATGCTTCCCCTCCAGGTTTGTCATCTCGAGTATAATTCCCTCAATGGACTCTGGTAAAAAGAGTTGGAAGCTGGACTTGATGTCATCCACACGAGATGTCGCATACCGTGTTGGCCCTGGCGTCATCTTTTTCCACTCTTGCTCTACTTCCTCTGTCCTGGGGAGATGAAGACCAAAGCAAGTGTCCACTCTTGGACTGGAATGTCTCCTCAGGTGCCTGTTCTTTAGGTGCCTCTCCCTCTCCATCTGTTGACTGGTCAGTCTCCTCAAAAGTCTGGATCAAAATCTAGATTGTCCACTTCTGAGACATCCTCCTCTATCTCTGGTTCAATTTCAGTGCCCTCTCCATCATGTCCAAAAAGCTGGATGTGTGTGTTCAAGTGCATAGTGTGGAGGATATCATAAGGCCTTGAGGCCTTGAGGCAATCAGATGTAAAATACAACATTTATGAGTGTTTTAAGTTTTAAATCGGTCAGATTTGACCCGAACACGACAGGAACTGTCTCCTGTCCCTGATTATCATTTCATTACATTGGATATCACCTCTTTGTTTACTAATGTACCATATGAGGAAGGTCTGGAAGCATTACAACATTTTTTAGACAAAAGATCTGATGATACGCCATGCACTTCTTTTCTGTTAGATCTTGTATTTATATTATTGAAGAACAATAATTTTCTCTTTGAATCAGATTTCTACCTACAGAAACACAGTGCATCAATGGGTTTTAATGTCTTCTCCTGACTATGCTAACTTATTTTCGAGAGGAAAAACATATGGTATAATAATCCATTCTCTGATCTGGTGCCGTTTCAATTGCATATTTCTAATATAGAAAGCCCCACTGGAAATATTCAATTTCTAGAGTATATAAATACTCTAGTACCTTCTATAATTTCTTGATACCAGGATAAAATTAAATGTAGATTCTTCTACTCTATACACCAAACTGACGGCAACAGTCTGCACACATCTAGTGCATATCCTATTCTATATGGAAGGGCCTTCCATATTCGCAATTCCTAAGATTGGATTCCTTTACAAGTCAGGAAATAAAGGGCATCATTATTAAGCTTCGGCCCGTGTTATCCCTCTGTTTCTCTGTTTCTGGACGGCTCACCGAAGAGCTGGCCTTTTTTCCATGTCGCTGTTGAACAACATGTAGAGATTCATGTAGGTGCACCAATACTTTTGTTAGTTACACCACTGGCAAAAAGTACAATATAAGGCAGTTTTCCACATGCAGTTCCAGCAATGTTATATATCTTATCTCATGTCCATGTGGACTCCAACATGTTGGCAAAACAACATGACAAATAAACACAAGGATTATTGAACACAAAAGTGCAATCAGGAGGGATAGATGAAAAATCCTCCATTGCCCGCCACTTCAGAGAAGCAAACATCCTGTTTCCTCTCTCACCTTCTGTGTTATTGACAGATCAAAACACCATGTAAGGGAGGTGATATGCAACATCTTCTTCTACAGGCAGAAAGTAAATGGATATCTTATTTTAAAACCCTGTAACTCTCAAAGCTTTAACGAAGAAATGGCATTAAATTGTTTCATTTAAAAAAGTTGTGGGTGTGTCTGCCTTGATCAGCGTAATGCATACTTATTATTAAAGAAAACAAAAAAAGAAAAAAGAAAGGAATATAGACCAACTTACAACAAAGAATGACTTTATTAACATTGTTCTTTAGTCTGTAATGGTGTATAAAAACCCTACTAATACTCCCTGCACACACTCTGACAATGAGGGCGCCACTGTCATCTACTGTAGTGGAGGTGCAATTACATGTTATTCTAGTACGGCAAAAAAAAGCATGTTCCGAGGGGTAACACAGGGGCATCGCAATGCACCCCACTATTTGAGAAACACTGAACTATAAATAGATCACAGGGTTGCCCATTTGCCCATTAGGCAGACGGACTTCTTTTGTTTTTTTTTTTGTAACCTTTGGTTGTACCTTTTAATGCAGGCCTATGGGGAGTATGAGCACATGTTTAGTGGTAAATTTAACACCGCTGCAGCAGCGAAGGAGATAGAAACAGTATGGTAAAAAATTGCTTACAGTTATAAACAGGAATACAATCTGATTTTCATTTAGGTGCAGTCCACCAGGGGAGAAGTGTACTTGGAAGCAGTTAAAATTGAAGTAAAGAAACATCATTCAAAAAGGTAAGGCATATTTTGCTGGGCTATGATTACATCTCACTTTGATAATTTTAATCAATTGTATTTTATTAAATTGACTTAAGCTATTAAGCAAAGTAAATATAAATTCAGTGGCTACTTCACGTAGTAATTTAAACCCCTAACAAAATGTTGTTCTAACGTCATCTCATTTAATACCCCACCTAGTACCCCTTACCCCTTAACACATCATTTAAAAAGTGATGATGTGTACACGAATCTACTAATTTAAAAAATGAGATTAACATTTGAGTTCTGCTTAGCCAACAGAAAGAAGGCAGAGGCCCCCCACAACTACCTCTTAGAGAAGCTGAGGAGCTGGCCCTTAGCCAAAACTGTGAACAACTGGTGACTGAGGGCATCCTGGGCAGAAGCTCATCTGTCACCCCCCAGAACACCAGTGCCTACATAAGATGTAAATATACATTTGTGTCCTTTAAAAAAACAAAGCTAATATATAACACTTCTTATATATAAAACTATATAAAATCTCCCCCACAACAGTTGTAGATGGTGTCATCTGTCTCATTCAGCCTCCACCTGAAACAATTGAAAACCTGGCAGCTGTAAGTATTTCATGATCAAATCTTGCCTCAGATTGCTGTTCAAAGTATTCTGAAACAGTATCTTTTCCTGCATCACAGGAGGATGATGATGGTGATGATGAAGAAACGCTGTCTGCTGCCACAGGGAGAGCAGCAGAATGTATATCATTTAAAATAATAGGACATATGATTTCTAAATCAGTCACCTGCAATCCTGTGGAATTCCTCTTTGATGTTTCTTGCAGGTTAGTGTCCCGGGAACACCACCATCACGGGTAACAGCCATTTCAGTACAGGAGTTACTTTTCTCACAGCTCTACACACTGTTGACTTTCCATAATACTCTGCATCACCGATGTAAAGAAAACAAACATTTGCAAAAAAAAAAACAAAAAACCCTTAAATAAAATTTGCTGTGATGTGAGCGCACGTCCGCGGTGTGTGAAGTGGGTGATGTATGGCCGGAGAATGTTATTGAGATAAATGATCCCGTTGCGTTCAAACAGATACATCTAATCTTGGTCAGAAGAGTCTCTCGCCATGTAAGGCATTTTGAATTATTTGGGCTTAGATATCATCGGATTGGGAATGAATGGGCGATCCATGTCTAAACTCTGATTGACTCAGTGTTTCACATAACCTGCTTTCTGTGTTTCACCAGAATCTATGTTTCCATTGTTTCTTTGGAGTCAGTCTGTGCCTTGTTGTGTTTTTTTTTTTTTTGTTGTTATTTGTTTGTTTTTGTTGCTGGTGTGTAAGCTGCCATACACTTGCTCTTTGCCAGGCCACCCGTGGTCAGTGGACCCCCATCTCCTCCGCCAAGTGTTTGGAGAGCTGGAGCCTTTTATATTTCTGCCTGTGTGCACCTAATTTTGTTGAACTACTACGGTTCATTAACATATCTGAAACTGTTGCCTGTTTCAGTCTCCACTACTGTTTGTCCACATTTATTGAACTTGTCAGATATCCATGAATTGTTGTTAAAAGCCCTTCTATTTTCATACTTTTTTGTGTTTCAGGCAGCGGCATCAAGGGGTGAGTAATTCAAAGAGAAGATTAAAAGAAAAGAGAGAAAAATTGGAGGAACAGTTGGCAAAAGAGAAAACCCAAATTGAGAAATAAAGGAGGTACTACAGGGCTAAGAAACAAAGTGTATCCAAATCACCACGTGCAACAGTAAATACTTTGTTGGATTGTCAAAAAGTTAATTCACCCATCACCCAAAAGAGCTCTTCTTTTCCATATATCCCTGATTGAAGATATTAGAAGAAAATACAAAAATGCAAAAACAAGTAAAGATAAGCAATTTATTGCAAAAGTGGTCACTTCAAAAACAGTAAAAAAGTACAAGCTCCAAAAGTATGCCTTGACTGTTTTAAGCTACTCTAAGAAGAGAGCAAAGTATTCGGCAGACATTACCTACAGTGGGAGGAAGTACATGAGTCAAACAGAGATAAAACAAAAAGTCAAAGATGATGTTAGTTGGATGACAACCAGCCACAAACAGACAATCACATGCATGAAAAACAAGATGCAGAAGAGGTTGTTTAACGATACAATGAAAAACTTGCACAAGAGATGCAAATATTGTATTTTAAACAGAATTGTTGAATAATTGCACTGCCTGCAATGTTGTGCAGGCTGTTTTTTTTTTTCGTCAGTTCAAGTGTGACCCTAACCCTAACCCTAACCCTCTCAAGTTGAGTACTACCGCCAATCTCCTTCCCCGAATCTAGCGAATCCAGAAGGAACTCAGGAAGACTAAGGAACAGGTTACACGCTGTTAAATAAAAGAGAAATGTTTCCTTAGGAGTTTAATGCTGTTTCATAAGTGATGCGATCACCTTTGTTCACCCTGACAAGTTGTTGTCCACCCTGTTAACTTCATGTTTTACAAAAATAAACTAAATATTTTCAGAAGGTTTCACGAGTTTTCTCTATAAAAACATGAGGGCCAGATAGTATTGCTTAAAAATGTCACCAAATAAATTGTTAGATTTTTTTTGAGAAAATAAAGTGTAACTATTACAGACATATTTTGCGGTAATTACAGAATTATCAAAATAATTTAGCCATGAACTAACATATACTATTGAGAAAGGGACCAGATATCTTTATGAAAATAAATATTTTATAACCACTATGCAATGAAAAATTACTCGACTACTTTTATAACTACTTTTATTTGTATTTTTCCACGACAGGGTGGACATATTTTGTGATGGGCCTCTGTCTGCTTGCAAAGAATTTATTAAAAAATTTTAACAGCCTCTGGTCTACTTAATAGATTTAATATGAGGATGAATGGAAAATCTCACTTTTTTATTTTGGACATTTTGAGGTCTCTTGGCACCTTATAGCAATATTGGCTCTCCTATGTCCTTAAACATTCCTTCCTTATTTTCCTTATGTGTGTTTCCCGAGAGAAAGAGCAATACCATTTTCAATAGACTTATGTCTAATTCCTACTGTCGCTACCTTAAATGCATGTTTAGGACTACTATCCAGCCATACACAGTGACTTTGTTGACATGACACTATGACACCTTAAAAGTGGGAAAAGGGAAGAGGTTCAAAAGGCTTTCGAGTTTGTAACTCTGATTATGACATAAATAATTGAAGATTTCAGAGTGTGGACAGCCCTTTAACCCTCCTGTTGTGTTCATGTCACATTAAACAATTTTCAATTTAGTTCTAAGTCAAATTTATTTACATTGTGCCAAATCATAACAAAGTTACATCAAGACACTTTAAATATAGAGCAGATCTAGACCAAACTCTTTATAAAATTAGGAATGTAGATCAACTGGTAAATTGAGAGATTTGCTTTTGCCTCAGCTCCTTTTTCACCACAACAGTGCACACAACCACTACACCGATCTGCCTATCTCACGCCCCAGCCTTCATCCTTCCACCTTTCTGTGGTGGAGAGGTTTGAGTATGATCAGTGGAGCAGTGTTGTCAGGGGCTTAATACCCAAGGCAAACAGGTCCGAGGTAATGGGTCAGACTAAGAGCAGTTCTAAGCCCCCCCTATGGACATAAAGAATCAGCACAGGACAGCTATGTCACCGATAGCCTGGGGCTTGGCTTTAGGGAGGTCCTCCTTCCCACAGGCCGGTCAATGTGGTTTGGTGAGCAGTCATTGATGGTAAGCAAGGCGACCCAATACACTCGAAAAAATTAACTCATTGGATTACCTCAATTCAATTGTGGGCAGAATTCCATCCAAGAAATATATGTAGCCCCAACTCAAACCATGTACATCTATGCATTATAATTTATTTGAGTTTGTCCAACTGAAACTAAAAACATCTATGTAATATACTTTTATTGAGTTAGTTCTACTCATTTGTGTCAAACAGAGCTTAACTGAAGTACTAGTAAACTACATTAAAGTAGTTAAAATGATGTGTTTGTCCAACCTAAAAATATATAATTAATTGAAAAAAAAAAAAAAAAAAAAAAAAAAAAACTGCTCCAGGCAGCAAAACACCAGGGGGGAGCAATTACAGAGTACCCCATTCCCACTGGCTCATTGTCCAACCAATACCACACCTCCAAATGTAGTTTGAAACTGAAAGAGTGTGTGTTGTTTTCAGAACAAATTCTCAAAGTTGTTCAACCAAACAATTACAATTTACAATGCCACTGAATCATCTCAAAATATCATCGCCATAACACTGGCCGTTATACTTTGCTCATGAAACTTTTAAACTTTCAAAGATAAGTGGTTTTTACTTGACAACGACAATTCAGACCATGTTTGATTCAGTGCAGACTAGGTTCAGTTCAGAAAAAGAAATAACAAAAAAACAACAACAACAGCAAATTCCCAGTCCCACTGTCATTTGTCACTTGTGCCTCCTTTTACATGAACAGCTTGATTTTCAGTTGCTGTATTTTGGTGTTAACCTTGTGTCCATCCAGATTCATAAGGATTTTCTGCACAAACTCAAATGTGTATTTCAAGTCGTCTGGGTAACTCAGATTTAGAGCATAGATTAGCCCAAACTGTAAGATGAAAGCCAGTACGATATTTTCCACATTGGAGAGGACTTTCACACCTTCAATCAACGTCCACATCATCAGGCTCACCAAATTAATTTCTTCGGAATGTGTACATCCCCATAACTGTAGTAGCAATGTCATTCTCTGCATCCTCAGTAGCAGAGGGCTAAAAAACAGAAAAACACAACATTCATGTTGACAATGCTTAACATCACTAATAGATACCTACACATTCATTAATATTGTAGCTCATTCTATTCTATAATGGTGTGCTACTGAGGGAAGTAACTGGGAACACTGCTCTACACTACACAGAAAACACAAACTTACAAGCTACTCCTTGAAGAGAGAGTTTGGATCCTCACCGAGGTAGATAACAGGGCTTTTGAGGATACACTCCCTCCTGACATTGATGTCATCACACTAAAACACAGGCCATAAAGCAAGAGAATATTTAGTTCAGTATGGTGGAATAGCTAGTAAAATAGGTTGTGGAAGTGGAGTGTTTTTGGTGTGTGTAGATCAATGATTAAGCACATGATTGCAGTATTGTTACTTGTTCAAATAAGGACAATTAAGTTTATATCTTAATATTGATCAAATATGTTTAAATGAACATCTATCTATGGTACAGGCCAAAAGTTCGGACACACTTTCCTATTCATTTGAATGAGAAATTGTGTCCAAACCTTTGGCCTGTCCTATATGTGCAATAAAATCGTAAAATAACCTCCCCAATAAAGCTGAAGGATAACCATTGCATTTTCACTCACCAGATCTTTGAATGCCAGGATGTTCTTTATCTTCTGTCCCTTCACTCCTCCTCAAGAACTCAGCATTCACCTCAAAAAAAATAGGACAAAAAAGCCATTTAATTATTGTTTGTTATTACTCTCATTGAAAGTTGCCAGGCTATAACATATGAGTTACTCTAATTACCATGGATAAATAAAAAACAGTCAACAACAGGGTAGAAATAAATAATCTGTGAGACTCTCATAGATCACAGTATACCAGCATTTTCTGAGAAGAGCTCAAGTGTTAGTTAATTAGTCAAACATAACGTGAGTGGTAGGATTTTCAGGCTGTTGCATACTGTGACACAGAGAAACACAGTGATCTCCTCATACATACATACATTTCTCTCAAACTGCATTTTTTTGCTGTAGGTCAAATTCAGCCTTGTAAATGAACTTTGGGATGACAAAAACTTGAGGCCATGAGGACAATCCCAAGAGAAGAAGTTCTGGGGAATGTGGGATTGATGTGCACAGGGTGTCTATGCTGCAGGATGAGACTATGGATGAATTTGGGATTGGGACATTGAGTTTTCAGAACTTGAGGTTTTATCTGGGTCTGCTGGGTACAAGGATACGTAAGGCTCCTCAGGTGCCAAGACTGGGGCGTATATTACCTTCAATGTGCTTTTCTTCTGAATTTCAGACACTGAAGTGAGGTTCATGAATGCATTGAAGTCAGCATCCACATATATCAACCGAAAATCCTCTTTCAACTCAAAGAATGTCTTGATTGTTGTATGCAGTTGTTCCACTGTTGCTGGAATTCCAGAAACGAGGGAGAGTTTTCTTGAGTCAGACTTGTCACCAAATATGATCAGCAGAACAACAGGAGCTGCCATTATGGAAAACCTTTAATCTAGAGGAGAAACAAAGGAGAAGAAACCAATAAATGTGTGTTTTAAGATGAAACAGAGCACTTCACTTTATGGCCTGGTACTAGGATGACAATAGTGGGTTAGTAGCATGATAAAAATGTGGATAAATTCAATAGTAGTAACTAGCCTAAATCTAAAAATAACAACAAGGAAATAGATTTAAAGATGAAGAGGTCAAACAATTTGTTAATGACCCCCTATGATCCTCTTATCCATTTAAAACATGTTTCAGTGGTCTTTAAAACTTGGTACTTGTCGTTGTTGACCTGTTTACACAAGATTGGACATACTGAAAACAGAAGTCTTTCCTGTTTCTCAGTTCTGTGACTCTGCCCACCTGTGCAGTTAAATATGGACTGACTGCAGGATTATGATCAGTCAAAACCAGCAAGATGACATGCACAGAAACAACGTGCTCCCTGCACATTTCTCTGTGTCTTTCTCTGTATGTGCGTGTCTCTCTCCCTGTATGTGTGAATAATATATCTATGCGAGTCTTTCTCTGAATGTGTGAGTGTGTCTCTCTTGCTCTCAAAATCAGAAAAATAGGGATTTCCGTGTAATTTCAGTGGAAAACAAAGGGTAATGGTATTAATGTTAAGTCATTTTTTTATAAAAATAGAATTTGAAATTTGTAAGACCATGACACAGAGGCCTCAGATGGTTAAGTTTTAACAATGGCACTAACGTCTGACAATGATGAATCTTTTGAGCATCACCATGCACAAACCTTCAACCATATACTCAAAAAGTGGATATGGATCTTCCAAGTTACCAAGTCTGATGAGGCCAACCTCTGTAGTGGATTAGGATGAAAGTATACCAAAGACAAATACACAAGATCAAATAACTGCACAGACAGAGATGCTTGCCTTAGCTTGCTTGCTAGCTAACAGGTTCTTGGATAAGCCGTTAGCTTTTAGCTAGACGCAGTCTGGTGCTAATTTAAAAATCTGACTTTTTTTACAGCTTACCTTTTCAAAGCTCATCGAACAAGATAACTGCTCTAACGTATATGATGAATTCAGAAGCATCTGTTAACTAGAGTTTGTATAAAAGGTGTTGCAACACTGGCAAATCAGACACTGAGCTGATCGATACGTTACTGTGCTTTGCGTCACAGTGTCCATCTTGTCGTCTGAACCCGACAGAGTGTGTGTGCGTTCACAACGTTCACAACATTAATTCACATTCACACACACACACACACACACATAGGAGCACATGAAAACAATGTTATGTTTGTGCTTGCCCACCAATATAATTAGTAATGTTAGCTGAAAACTCAACCCGAGCGGTTAACTGCTTCTATAGCCACCACTGGCCAAGTCCGACCTGAAAATAATCCAAGTGAAAGTGTACACATGGCCATATATGTCATGCACATTATTTCACAGGAATCTATAAGGCCCACTGAATAAACAAAAAAGACCGAACACCTACCCAGAAAAAGAACTAGCACCTGACATGCCACTATTGCGGTCTTCAGCAGAAGCTGGAAATGGCGGACGTTTACTGATTGTGAACTCCTGTGCATGCTTACATAGTTCATTTTGGGTTGAGGAGTGGCACAGCACACTCAATTGACAGATTTTAGGTTACATTTGTTAAACATATTTGGGTTTTGGTGGATTTAATATGTTTTCAAGAGCCTGACTTACTTGATATCAAACGGGTACAAGAAAAGTTAAATCTTGTTAAATCTTTGCAACTATATGCGAGAACTGCCAACAGCTGTTGTTTCCATGGGAGAGAGACTCTATTGGGCAAAGGTAGTTGTACAGTAGTTGCTGCAAAGGGACCTAGATGTGTGTGTGCGTGTGCGTGTGCGTCTGTGTTCATCTGACAAATGAGGATGTAGCAGATGTACTTGAGTTCAGTGTTTTACACTAATTGTATTCTTCCCCATTCATTTCTAATTACTGGTAATTTTTGACTGGAAAGCAAAAAGTTTGAATAAAACACAACACAATGGTATGCAATGTAATACAGTTTATTTTGTTTGTTAAAATCCTATTTGTGGACAAGGTCATAGGATCTTTGGCCAGTATTATGAAAACTGATTGATAGTTTTCAGAGATTAAACTTTTAAATTTCCCAGATTTTACCCAACACAGCACAAGGGGTTAAAAGAGGATGAAGCCCTTAACAAACAAGCATGCTATAGATGAGACTATGGACCATTGGTCCTTTTATAGAGTCCCATTACATACATCATGATGATGATGTTTGATATTTCCCTCATAAATGCCTTGTTATAAAGGGAAAGAACAAAGAACAACAGCAGGAGAGAGGAAAAAAGATGCCATAAAAAAATGTGAGCATAATAAGTAGTGATTGAAGCCACTAAATATGCACTCGAAAATATTAGCAGTTGGGGGAACGGGGTTTCCTTTTTTTACAGAAGACATAACAATGGAAAAAGAAATAGTTACAATAGGAAATGAGCAGTAGTGTGTAATGATAATAAATTTTATTCATAAAGTGCTTTTCAGAAAGTCGCTTTACAGGCATTAAAAAAACATGAGATAACACAAGTTTATACAAACATACATCAAAAACATCAGAATGCACATCAAAGTACAGAATAAAACAAATATGACAGGGATATCAAGAAGCAGTGCAAGTAATAACTAGTAAGAACTAATAACTATTGCAGCAGGAATTGAGCAGGAACATTGAGCATAGATGATTCAGCACATTTAGGTAAGGGAAAAGAAGAGAGAGGACAAAACACATACTATGGGAAGAAGTCTATGCCTATAGCAGAATAACTAAAAAGGACAGCTGCGACCATTTGGACCCATACTGGAAGTTGGTTCTATAGAAGAGGAGCCTTAAATTAATTGACAAAATTTTGCAGGCATGTACACACACACACACACATATATATATATATATATATATATATATATATATATATCCAAAGACATGCATGTTTACACCGATGGTGACTCTAAATTGCCTGCAGGTCTGAGTATGAATGGTTAACATTAATGTGGTTCCTAGAGTCTCCAAGAGTAAATCTGGAGGCAGGGGCGGACTCCTCAGCAATTTTCAAGACCAGGACCAAGACCAAGGCTTAAAACCTTTCTATATGACAGAGCTTATAGTTACAAAGTTAAAGTCCATCTACTCTTTAGCTATGCTGCTATAGGCCTAGGCTGCTGGGGGAAATACTGAGCATCTCTCCCTCTCTACCCCTGCTCCCTTATCCCCATGAATTCCATGAACTCCATACAGTATCATGTTCCTGCCTACACCTATTTTGAATATCACCCTCTCATGCTGTCATTCTCACCCTACACTACACTACACCCCCAGTGCCCTCCCTCTCTCTCCCACTCTCAACCTGGTCAGAACAGATGCCCCCCCCCCCCTCCTCGAGCCTGGCTCTGCCGGAGGTTTCTGCCTCTTAGAGGAAGTTTTTCCTTGCCACTGTTGCCAAGTGCTTGCTCATCGGGGGATCTGCTGGGTCTCTTTAAATCATTTTATAAAGAGTTTGGTCTAGACCTGCTCTGTATGTAAAATGCCTTGATGTAACTTTGTTATGATTTGGCACTATACAAATAAATTTGATTTGATTTGAGCATTGTCTGTACTTCTATACCAATTCCAAGTTGAGCTTGATATCATAAGATATACCCTGCAAAAGAATAATAGTACAAAATGATGTCACCTGTTCACACTGGCACACAGACAGTGCGTTAATTAATGTGAGCTGTGAGGTCTTGGGAAAATTGTTAGAAAAAACCTAGAGCAAATGTGTGTCACTTAAGATCCCAAACCTTTGCAGATGGCTTCAATGAAACTACAATTTGTTTTCATTAATTATGTTGAGTTCACAAGTGTACAGATATCTAAACAGATGTAATAGTCAGCTGATCAGACAGACTGTAAACAAACCTTCATTTAAGACACATAAAGACAAGCATCCACCTGACACATTTGTTTCCAATGTTGGGCTCACATACTGAAGATATTTGTTGCTTTACAAAGTCTGGGTAAATTGATACTTTGCTGTCTGTGTATTTGTGGTCCTGTCAGACTTTGTTGTGGTTCAGTTGGGTGTGTGTGTATAATATGTTTTCTATTTTCTGTAAATTTTCCCTCTTGTAGAGTAAAAAAAAAAACTGTTAAATCACTGTTCAACATCAGGCACTTTTAATCATCCCATGATTTTATCGACTTAAATTTTTTAGCCATTCAAACATCTGCAGTGGGCCACCTGTAGATGCCTGTGTGAAATAAACACAAAGACAACAGTAGCAACTTCATATTAGACAGAGGTTGGCTATCCAATGAGAAGTTGATCATCTTTTAGTTAAATATTAATGGAACTGCAGTGGAAACATGTTGGTGTGACATCCTGAATAGAAGGAGAAGAAAGAGAAATAGAGCATGGTTAGAGCAGGTGAAAAGAGAGCCAGGGAAGAAAGGAGAACAAAGGGGGTAGGAAAAGGATAGGATAGATAGGATAGGATAAAGGAAAGGATAAAGGATAGATGCAACAGCAGAAGAGTTGTAAAAAAAGGGTGATATCATGGAATAAAAATATGAAGGAAAAAGAAAAAAAGTGGGAGGTGAAAGAAAAAGAGAAGAGAAGTGGAGAAAGAGATAAGCATAGAAAGGTAATGAGGGGGGTAGAGAGCGAAGAATGAATACAACGCTCATTAAAGCAGGGAAAAGCTCTATTAACCTGCAAACTGCCTGTGTGTGTGTGTGTGTGTGTGCGTATGTGTGCGTGTACATCTGATGTATATCTGATGTGTGTGTTCATGCACTCCAAAAGCTGCAGGGCTGTTGTCCGTACCTCTTAAGTATAATGATGTCACATAAAGGAACTTCATGTCATTACACACACGCATGCATGCGCATATGCACACACACACACACACATTCAAACATAGACACAGCTGCTCTAAACTGCAGTGATCCAGCTTCTAATTAAATACTGATAAAACAAAAATACAAAGTCTCTGCAAACTGAGAACTATACACCTAACACACAAACCTCTCCATGACCTAACAGTGACATTTACCCGAACCTTAATTTCAACCATAGACGGCACCTCACAAACATGTTTCACCAGTTCTGTCTCCATAATGAGACTTGGTAAAGTTGCATCAGACCCCATTATATGTGTACTATTCAAACCACATTAACACGCACACAGTTGCAGTGACTATTATAGTGCCTAAAAATTAATGGTGTGAATTGAAAATGTAATGTCGATGTGACTTTGCATCCTGATGAGAATCCATAAAGTGGATCCTTTATTATGGTTTTATGAAGAAGTGAGACATTGCAGAAAACTTAATGACTCTTTGGCTGACTGACTAGCTGCGTGCCTGACATCTAGGCTCTATGAAAAGAAAATTTTGCATTGAGCTATTTTTTTTCAAAGTCTACTGAAACAGTAACTCCAGAGGGAAGCTGCAGCAACTTGGTACACAAGTTGAATTTCTCTGGCACTACAACCTTTAATCTTGCAGCAGTCTCCAGGAACTTGCACATCATGAATACATTTTTTGAGAATAGACCCTCTGTGTGCAGACTCAGAGTCAGAGAATGCAAAACATTTAATAAGTGATTAAACAAAAGTATTTTATAGTTAATCTTGGCGTTTTAAATACACATCTTAAATCTGAGGTTTTTGATTACTTTAAATTTGTCTCAGATTCACAGAAACTAACCTGACATCCTAACATCCTTTTTTAAGCAGTATTCTAAAAGCTCTGCTGTGATATTCTAGCTTCTAGCTAGAGTTGATATATTCAACTGGAGTCAGTGTTGTATGTATGTATGTATTTGGACAGGCAGTTATTCATTGATACATTTTCTTTTCCTAAGTTCAAAAGAAATCCTCGGCAGAGGAGGAGCAGTCTGAATATATTAAATCCAATATAAATATAATATTAATTTTACAATGATAGTGCTGCAACCAGAGTAGGACAAATAAAAAAGAATTATTAATAAATCATGTTCATGTTAAGAGCTCACATGCAGTCATCACTAGGAGGGACTGTGATGGTCTGGTCTGGATTCACTTTATTTGTCAAGCATCTCATTACAGTCATCACGAAAAAAAGACTTAGTGATTGCCTGCTAGAGTTATCTTATGAGGCATAAGTGAAGTAACAATATAAGCTTGACAGACGGGTTACAAGTTCAACACATACAGAGCAGACTTATGACACCAAATTTGAAAATATAAAGACTTGTACTGGACCTTATCAAACTTTCTTAGCTCAGAAAAGCTAAGAACTGTCACACCGTGGTGAGGTTGTCTCTTCTTGGTTTTATTGTCTTGTCATTTCCTGTTTTATTTTGAAATTCCTAACTCTCCTCTTGTTTCAGAACACTTGCCCTTCCTCATGTATCCTGTGCCTCTCCCTGATTACCATTGTTTTCACCTGCAAAGATTTAATACAAACAAGCATAAATAAAATATAACACAGATTACAACATTAAAAATCACTAGCAAGCAACAAGTCAGAGTTGTGTCTAACTAGTCAGCTGAATAGGGTTAGCGTTTTTTTCCCCCGGTGGGTTAGGGAAGTCTGACAATTACCCTGTAACTTGAGTTCAGTTTTATACATGTAACCTCTGGAGACAACAAATGGTGTTGATAGTCATTTGTCAATTGTTTCCCATCCAGTGGTCATGTTTATGACGTCAGGTGACATGCCACTTCTTGGCTATCTCCACAGGATCTTCACAAATGAGGCCTTCAGGGACCAGGCTAATCAGAGAGGTCAAAGAGGTCAAAGAGGTCAGTCAGGACCCACATATGTCGAAAGAAAACGGGGTATTTCACAGTTCAGTTCAGTCCCCACTCAGTCGTTTTCCCAGGCTAGCCTGCAGCTGCCAATCAGAAGCTGTGTGGAGGAGGCCTGTTGTTGGTTTTAGCTGAGTCACTTTGGTGAAGGTGACTGCTTTCTTTGGTGTGTGGTGGTGTTTACTGGTGTTGATCGCTGACGATAAACTGTCAGCAACTGCCTGAGAGTTGTAACTGTAATTTCAGTTCCTTACATTTGATCTACTTTAGATACCCCACTTCCCTTTTCCTTGCCAGGTTGTTGGATCCTTTTGGGCTTTTAATTGTGATGTTTAGACCGTTTAACCGTTTAACTTGTTCCTGCCTACACCCCCCCCCCCTCCAATGCCTCTCTCTCTCTCTCTCTCTCTCTCTCCCACTCTCTCCCACTCTCAACCCAACCGGTCGAGGCAGATGGCCGCCCCCCCTGAGCCTGGTTCTGCTCGAGGTTTCTGCCTCTTAAAGGAAGTTTTTCCTTGCCACTGTTGCCAAGTGCTTGCTCATCGGGGGATCTGTTGGGTCTCTTTAAATAAATTTAGAAAGAGTTTGGTCTAGACCTGCCCTATATGTAAAGTGCCTTGATGTAACTTTGTTATGATTTGGCGCTATACAAATAAATCTGATTTGATTTGATTTGATTTAACACCAACACCCCAGGGAGTCTGCTCACTCCCAGCCTCTCTCTCTACCCCACTTCTTGTGCCACTCCACTCTGCAAAGACTTTTTCTTCTTCCGCTTCTTCCGCAGGATGTTGACTGCTTCTGACTGCTTCTCCTCATCAGTAAACATCTTGTACCATTACTTGCAAGCACAAAACTCCTGATGCAGTTGGTGTATTTTGCTGGCGCCGCGGATCATGGTGTATGAGGTCATCTTGGTGTTTCCCCTCTTAACCTGGCCAAGTCTCTCCGAGGGATAGCTGATGATGATTGTGGTTAGTGTTCGGAGTTGACTGTTGAACTCTCACTTGGGTATGTTATGGATGATATCAGACACATCACTCACTCTGTTCCCTGGCTGAGGGACACTTAATCTGTTGCTGTGGAACTACTCTGCCAGGATTGGGAGGCTCTGGTACACGAAGGGACTTGGCTGTGTGGGTTGCCTGCTGGGCAGGCTCCTCCTGGGTCTCACCAGCTACAAGACCTGTGCATTGCACCTCACTTCCCCGCTCCAGACATTTTATATCTGCCTGATAGTTTCTTATCAATTACTCTATAGTTTTTTTCTGAAAATCCATGTTCTTGTTGTCAATCCATCTGCGTGGGTTGTTAACCTTAGTTCTGTGCAATTGGAGCTCCCCTCCCTCTCGGGATCTCCCGGGGTATCTTTCTTTAGGGATTTCCATAGCTTTTTTTGGGTTCTCGCTCATGAAAGGATGGGCTACTAACCCATACTGTCCCAGGTGCCATCTTTCCAAGGTGTCAGCCATCTCTCAGGTGGTCATCTACCTGTTCTTGGTTGTTACTCAGTTGTTACCCAGTCTGTTCCTCTGAGTCACTGGCTGAACCAGACTTTAAGTCTTCTTAATCTCTAGGCTGCACTGGGATGCATCATCAGTGTTGTGACCTGGAGTCTGAGGTGTTTTGGGTCTAAACATATGCTCTCACCCAGGCGACTCAGCCAGGGTTGATCTGGCCTTACTTGCACCCCAGCAGTTATTGAATTAATTTTGCCAAAATTAAGTTTGTAAGTTGACACCACTGTGTTTGTGGTGTAAAAATAAACTCATTAAAATATATCCTGTGTTTCCAGGTGATTAGCTGCTGTTACTGATCTATTTTCCACCAAATAAAAAAAAAAATGTTGTCAACAATGTTGTCAATGTTTGTCAACAGTTTTGTCATCTTCATGATAAATCACGTCAAATCGAATCAGATTTATTTATGTAGCGCCAAATCATAACAAAGTTAGGGTTATTGTTACAAATATGTAATATGTATTAGAGCTGGCCCGCCAGTATATAGCGCATACACCGCTAATACTACAAATCCCAGAATACTTTGCATTGGCATGTCAGCCGAGACCGCTAAGTGCCCCCTCCTTTTCTGTTGACAATCATTAACATCCATTCTACCAGGCACCTTGGACAAACTTATCTCACCCGCTGTGTTGCCTACTGCAGTTTGCTGAAAAACTCTGCGTACTCAACATCGAGTTTACCCAGCGATTTGCTGACTTTGAAGCCCAGAAACGCAGATTTGGACTGCTCAGTAACATGTTTGCGGTTGATGTGGAAAGCGCACCAGCCAACCTCCAAATGGAGCTGATTGAACTCCAGTGCAGTGACACGCTCAAGGCTCAATGGAGTTTTTGTACCTCATACAGTGAAAATGGGAATCGCTCTCTCATGCTCGCCTCAGCCAAGAATTGTTGTCTGCTACTTCAAGCTTCAGGACTTGCACATATACAGAATGCAGAGTATAGACTGCACATACGTAGTTTTGATCTTTCATTCTAGTGCTATTGGATTAGTATTAAAAGCAGACTTTTCAGTAAGATGCTTTCCCCATGGGTTAACAGGTCGTGTTCTTTTTTTGGTCTTTTATAGCCACTCTTTAATTTTCTATATTTATCGAGCCCACTGTTTATGGCCAAATCATATGAAATATTACTCAGTATTAATGACACATAATCAACAGTTGTTTTACCATTCTAAAACAGGCATAGATGAGATGGCTGTCCATAAGTCCTTATGCTCACAGATAAGCAGTAAGTGAATATACTTTCACAAGGTTAAAGGCAATAGGAGTATAAAATAGATGGTACAGCTTTTACAATGATGCAATACAAATATTCTATTCATGTCTATGCTAAAGTTTTTGCCCTTTAATCTCATTGTGAAATGAGTGTTGTCTAACTTATGTGCTATGATTGTTTTTCTGTTTTTAATGCAAAGTGAAATTTAAATGCTATAAATGTGGAAGAAATAGAATACCAATAACAGAGGAATGTAACTTGTGTAAGTATTAAGTCGCGTGGCCTCATTTGAACAAACTTGTCATCAAGATAGGATAAATATTTGTATTATGTTACTTCAAAATTCCTTTTAGACTTAATGTAGGTGTTGTGAAGCACAAACAAATCCAGGAAAAGGAAAGTTAGTCTGAATTTCCCTGCTTCACTGCTCACAGGATTTTGGTTTTATTGAGTGATTTTGTTTTGTGATTTTGTTATTTTTTATTTTTTTTATTATTTTGCACTTAAATGAGCCCATGATTGTATTGTACAGAATTATCCTATATCCAGCTGCTGAACAAGGGTTATTCACAAGAAACAGTGTAACCAGTATGTGCAGTATTGGATATTGTGTTGTTGCCATGGTAACTGTGAGTAAAATAAACTGTATTACTATGTAACTTATATTTCTCTGACCCTGTCTGTTGACAGGTCAGGTTTTTTGTTGTTGTTTGTTTTGGTTCCTGTTCCGGACCTTTCAGTGAAGTGACTTGATCTAAAGTGAATCCCCTCAGGTATCCTGTGATCACTGGAACGGTCCTGCTTCACTCTCCGGTGTGGTAGGCCCTGCATCTGCAACTGCAGATACCCTCACACTCAGCCCCACCATACAATTCTCTTGGAGACTCTAGGAACCACAAGTAAACCTCCATCTAGACAGCGGAGTAACCTATTAGGACAATAAGGAACTATGAGTTTGGACATTATATCTTTATATGTTAACAGAAGGATTTAAAATTCTACTCTATGTTTTACTGGCAGCCAATGAAGAGCAGCAGAGAAATGTTATCTCTTCCTAGTTCCTGTTAATATTCGTGCAGCAGCGTTCTGAATCAACTGAAGGCCTTTCAGAGATTTGTTTGGACATCCAGATAGTATCGAGTTACAGTAGTCCAGCCTAGAAGTTACAAATGCATAGAATAGTTTTTCTGCATCATCCTGAGAGATGATGTTTCTGCTTTTCCGAATGTTTCTCAGGTGGAAGAAAGCTGCCCTACTGACATGTTTTATGTGAGGGACAAAGGGCGTGTCCTGGTCAAAGGTTACTCCAAGGTTTCTTACAGTGGAGCTGGAAGCCAAAGTAATGCCGTCCAGACTGATGAGATGATTAGATGAGGTGCCGAATACAATAATTACAGTTTTGTCAGAATTAAGGAGTAAAAAAAATTGGATCATCCAGACTTTTATGTCTTCAAGACATGTCTGCAGTCTATCTGAGTGACTTCATTTGGCTTCATTGATAAATACAGCTGAGTGCAGTCTGCCTAACAATAGAAGTTGATAATATGTTTCCTCATAATGTTGCTTAGAGGAAGCAGATAAAGAGTAAGGAGGACTGGTCCAAGTGCCAAACTTATGTTATGAGATTCCATAACTGACTACTGTGCACCACTGTTAACATGAACAATCTGATGCGTAGCGGAAGACACCTCTCCAAACACATGAAATAAGAATGTTGGGTGCCAGACAGAACTCACACTGTCAAAAATAATTTATTTAAGATTATATTTTTTCATATAACTTTATATATGTCAGAGAGGCAAGAAAGCAACCCAGCTTTTGCCTCCCTACAAAATTTAGGCCACACAGAAACAAAAAGTCAGTTCATGGGTTAACATTTACGTCAACAATGAATGTTTACAACTTCAATTTTCTGAGAATTAATCAAATTCCAACTGAATATATCTCATCAAACAATTTACCTCAAGATCAAATTCACAACCAATTTTATGAGCATGCAACAAAAGTTGATTTTCAAACAAAAAAAAACAAAAAAAAAACTGTCACAACACGATAATTTGTTCAATATTTGAAGTTATATGTTGTATGTGGATGTAGGATCCAATTCAGTTCATAACTGTGTATGTGTGTGGGTAGATGAATGTCTGGAAGTAATGGAAGTCAGAGAGGGAAAGTTTTGAGATTGGTCTATGAAGGGAGGTAGAGAGGTAGAGAGAATGTGAATTCAGCAGCCAGATGGAGAAGCCTCGAGAGTAAGGGGGAAGAAGGGACTTATCTGAGGGAGAGCAACGGTCCGAGAGTGGGTTTTTGCAGGTTCCAAACAGGCCTGAGACTGCCTGTTCCACTTAGCCCAATCCTTTTCTCCTGTACAAGGTTCTGTGCCGTGCCACTTCCAGTTCACTCTGATTATTCAGTGTTTTTTTTTTTTCCTCAGTTCTGGTTTCCTTTTTCCTTCCTTCTCTCATTTCTCATACTGTTTCTGTTTGCTTCAGCATCCTTTGCTCTCCTTTGTTTGAACTTCCTCCTTCTTTTCAAGCTCAGGTGTCTCTGGTTTGTATACTCCCCTCCTCCTCCTTGTGTGTGATGTCACTTACTATTACCTCAACTTCCTGTGTGCTGCCTTGCTACAGATGTATATCTGATAAATACAACTGAAACCACCTTAGTGCAGTTCCTTTAATGCCTATTTCATGTTCTAGTCTCTGTAGTAAAATGTTATGATCTATGGTGTCGAATGCAGCACTCAGATGGTTGTGGTTGTGTGTGTGATGGTTGTGTTGGTTGTGTAATTGGTTGATTTTAGAAATGAATGGAAGGTTTGATATGGTTCTATAACTGGCCAAAACATCTGATGACACTGATGACTGCGGTCTTAAGAGTCTGAGGTACATAACCCAAAGATAAGGTCAAATTAATCAGATCTAGAATGGCTTAACTATGTAAAAAATCTCTTTAAAGAGGTTAGTTGGTACTGGGCCTAATAGACAGGCTGATGATCTGGATGATGAGAATATAGAAGCTAGTTCTGAGAGATTCAGAGGTGAGAATGATTCCAGATGTACAATAGGCGTTGCAGTTGATTCAGGAGTTGCTGTATTCAGTAGAAGATTATTGTCTAATGTAGGCAAGAGCTACATTGATTGATTGATTGATTGATTGATTGTGAGAATTTTATCTGTAAAAGAGTTCCTAAAATAATCATTGCCGAGAGTTAAGGGGATTGCTGGTTCAATTGAGCTATGACTCTCTGTCAGCCTGGGGTTGTTCTTGTTTTCTTCTATTAGTGCTGAATAATATGAACTTCTAGCTCTGCGGAGAGCTCTTTTACACGTTTTTAAGCTGTCTTTCCAGGCTTGGTGAGACTCTTCCAAGTTACTGGAATGCCAACATCTAATTTCCTTGATGTCTGCTTTAAGGCACGAATTTGTGAATTCGTGTTCGAATTTGTGTGGAGCCAGTCTCCTCTGTTTGATTAGTTTCTTTTTGAGAGGGGTGGCATCAGCAAGATTTGAACACAGTGTGGCCATAGTGTTAATCACAAGGTCATCAACCTGTGTATGTGAGAAATACTCATTTGAATTTAAATATGGCATTTTTGGAAATGATGACCGAATGTTCTCTCTTCTCTAGCCACAGCATCTTCAGATAAACATCTTGCATAGCTGAATTTATTCCTCGATGCTATGCAGCCAATTAAAGTAAAGATTGTAAACTTGTCAATTTCAATTCTTTATGTTAGAACAAGGTCAAGGATATGATTGTAGCGGTGAATGGGTTCATTCACATGCTGGGAAAAGCCAATTGAGTCTTGTAGGGAATGAAACCCAGAACTAAGGCTGTCGCTTTCTACATCTACATGTTGAAATCTCCCAGCATAATGATTTTATCTGTACTGAGTACTAACTCTGATATAAATTCAGAAAACTCTGACAGGAATTCTGAGTACAGACCAGGTGGACGGTATACTGTAACGAACAAAACTGGTTTTTCACCTTTCCAATTTGAATGGGAAAGTTTAAGAGTGAGGCTTTCAAAAGACCTGCAGCCAGATTTTGGTCTAGGGTTGATTAATAAGCCTGACTGAAATATCGCAGCCATCCCGGCTGCTCAAGAGCCGCTGGGTGGCAGGAAACTCTCTTGGCTGCTGTAGGAGTTGGCCTATGTCGGCCCGACTGGCTACAGGGGGCGGCTAGCTACACTAGCATAGGCTGGGCTAGCTAAGATGCGGAACCGCGACTTTAACTTGCTAATTTTTGCCTCCATTTCTACCATCTTCCTGCATCTAGGACAAGAGGCGCTATCATAAAATGAGGCAGAGGTATAGCTAGGCATGAGGCACACAGGACAGGAGAGGGAGAAGGAGGCAGAGAGAGTGGAGAAAGAGAGCTACAGGCCATTGCGAATCGTGTAGTTTGATTAGCGGAGCAACAGTATCGTAACCCTATGCTTAAGAAAGGGGAGAGACATTGAGTTCTATACCAGCGTAAGTGTGATAACAGTTTGCTGTTGGATTAATTGGGTGAATAGGAAAGAAGAGTGACAATACACATGGTGAAACAGAGCACAACCATCAGTGACCGGAAATGACATAACACGCTTACCACAGGGCTGATCAGGGGTGCAGAATTAAAATTTCCCCAATGTCTTTTTTTTTTTGTCTTCTGGACTTCTGGTTCAGACATCTACAGAACATCTATACAATGTCGAAATATGGTATAAAAATGGTTGATGAGGACGTCTTCTCGATGTCTTACATTGACCTAATTTGAATTTAGTTTTTATGTACAAAATTATATAAAATATTAACGTTAAGTTAATGCCTATATATATATATATATATATATATATATATATATATATATATATATATATATTGTTTTCCAATTAAATGCTGAGTATAGCATTGAAAATGCACCAATTCTTGTCTTGCACTTTACAAGCATATAAATGTAATGCTTAGGGGTAGTGAAACATGTATATTTATTGTGTATGTCTCACTTTGTCCCTGTTTTTCCATGAAAAAGTCCAATATTAAAAAATACACCTTTACTGTTTTCACACACAGATTCAATTCAGTCAGTTTGGTCAATGTTGTGATAATTATGTTTTGTGTTGTGCATGTTTCATGTTGTGTATGTGTGTGTGTTATTTTTTATTCTTTTCTTTCCCTCTTCTGGATGGAACATTGCCCTGCAGCTTATTCAGTACCCTCTCTATGGGTTATCATTACATCTGCATAACAAATCAACTCTGATCCATCCACTTCTTAATCATCTGCAAGTCTTTTATTTTTAGCAGACACTTAGTTATTTAAAGAACACAGATATTTACAGAAAAATGTCAAGAAATAGGTTCCTTGAGTATTTAGATGATTTTTACTCAACAAAAAGTTATAAAAATCAGTTTTTACAACTTCATAAAACAATTCTGTGAACTGAAATGGAATCATAAAGCTGCCTCCGTGCACACGTGCAAGCACGTGTGTGTGAGTGAGAGTGCTTCATTTAGAACTTCATTCTGTTCACACAGTCAAAGTGACTCCAAGCTGAACTGCTGTGAAAGAAGGGGGCAGGGCTTGCCTTTTGTCTGATGTTTTACAGAAGGCTACTGTACTTTAGTGAAGTACCTAAATAACTATGCACAAGCACACTTGTTGGTCAGACATAAATGTTAATGTGTCTATTAAGCTCACTACTCTCAATATAACCATGGAGAGTAAACAAGCATTAACCTATAGGCAGAAAGAAAGCCTGAGAATCAGATCAATAAAACCTTATTTCTCAGATTGTTACGTACAGTGGTTACATTCAACAGCACAAATTAACTCAACAGCTTATGGACAATATGGACATTAGGGTTGATTTTTTGTTGTTTTGTTTTGAAAATATTCATATCTGATATGAACAATTAGCCAATAGCTTATAAGGAGATAGATCAGATTGATCAGATTTTATTTACTGTAATTCAGACTTCCCCAAAAAATATATGATATATACATGGTACATGGGTTCTCTGTTCTCTGAACCCAGCTCTCACCTCTTCCATAATGGCCAGTCCCGTTCCCTGGCTCTCAAAGTGCTGGTCTCTCTTAGTCTTGGGCTCTCCTGTCGGAGGCTGTCGTTCTCTGCTTTCAGGCTTGCAATCTCAGCAAGCAGGGTCTCTTCTGCAGCAAGTAGTGACTGTACTTGATGTCTCTCTGTGACAAGCTCCGCTGTTCTCTGGGCTAGACGGGGTAGACCTCCCTGGCCTCATCGTCGCACTGCTCGTCATCGGGCAGAACCACCTCTGTAACAGCTGGAGATAAGTCATTAATCATGGATCAGATAAGAAAGTTCTCAGGCGAAAAGGCATCGGAGTAAGCTAAAAGTCGTCAAGTCTGATTAAAACCTCTGTCATCGTCAGACAAAAAGGCACCACATTTCAGGAAAACAGCCTCCAACCAAAAGTATTCAGTCTCAGAAAAACCTATGTAAACCTAAGTTTATGAAATACCAAAACAGGTCTCAGACCTAACAGTTTCAGAAAAAAATATTGTCAGGTGAAACGGTATCAAACCAAACAGCCTCAAACAAATCAGCCTCGTAAATCATTGTCAAAACAATGGCACCAGACCAAACGGCCTCAGACAAAACATTGTCAGGGAAAAAACAGGCAGATATTGCCCAGCAGAGGGGGCTCGTGTGGCAGAGGCAAAAGCTCTGGCAGAAGGCCTAGTTTACGTCTTCAACATGCGCCAAATGATCAAGTGTGTTCGGAAGAACTTTGAGGACAATCAACAGGTAATGTGTAATTTCAAACATTTTCTTACGTTAATAAGCAGTTTGATTTGAATGGGAGAGAAAAAATTTCCTGTTTTTACGGTAGCCAGTTAAACTAATGTAGTTACATCTCATAGAAACAGAATGCATAGCAGAATAGTTTACTCTTTTTTGTGAGGCAACTGAGGATGAGGATGAGCCACAGTACTGGCTGTGTCTGGTCTCGCTAGAGCGGAACTGCCCATGCTTCTTGCAAGTGTTTGCCTCAACAGATCGTCTGTATAGCTTCTTTGGAGCGGCCCCAAGAAGAAGGCACACTTGCTTGTGGGCTCCTGCCCTGAACAGCTGAAAGGACTAACTGTATCACTCCTGCTGGTGTGATGACCTGAGGTGCCAGAAATGGTTCTGATGCGAGGGGTGGAGCAAGCACCTACCATGTCACTGGCCCCCTTGGCATGATGGGACGTGGGCGCTGAGTAGAGGCTGCCTCTGCTGTGCGTGGCCTGCTGTACACTCTGGCAGCCTGTACTGATATTCCAATTTTGGCTGAATGGGTTCCTCAGGAAGAACTCTTGCCTCCTGAAGAGGCTGTGCAGAAACAGGGAGGGCTGGAGGTAATGCAGTGCCCTCGAGCAGCATAGAGATCCCCTGCCTCTTTTGCCTGCTGTTGTACCACTGGATGAGGGTGCTTTGATTTACTTCAAACAACTGAATGTCTGTCCCCTGCATCACCAGAGCATTCCCAACAACAAGCTGTTTGATTCTTCTATAGTCTTTAAGAATTAAGGACCACCTCGAATCGGTTGACTTGCCTTGGATAGAGATCACAGAGCCTTTTAAAAATGTTCTTGACCAACCGACTGCAGCCAAGCCACTGGGCAGATGGACTGCTTGCTCCTAATGAGCAACAGGTGGTCTTCTCCACACCAGATATCTTTGAGGGCTTCTTTGGCGTCCTAAACTGGCTACTCAAAAGTCTGTCCTGCTGATTATCACCTTCATCCAGGCCAGAGCAGATACAACACCCCTGTGAGCTCTCCTGAAACAATACGCATTAAGTGATTCATTTAAAAACTGAGTTACGTTAAAAATTTGTTTACAAATGCTTACTAGTGTAACAGGAGGACGGACAGAACTGCGGTGCCAAACAGCTTCTGGTAATTTTTATTCACATAGTGAAGAAGGTCACCAGAATAGCTGCATAGAGGAGATGGTCAAGAGGATTAAATTTAAAGAGGATTAATATTAAAAATGTAATTATGAAATGTTCTTGGATGACACAACACATGAACAAACATGTCTGACTGACACAAATCTGGTATGAAGCGGTTTAGGTGGAGGTGAAAAGACTCCAGCGATGTAGAGCCCCTGGCACATCAGTCGATGGGAAGGTGTACTCCTCCCTTTGTGAGTTTCCCTGTCTGGGTGTAGAGGGCAACACCTGGCAGGTCCTGTAGACCCTTGACATGCTTTTTCTGGGCCCTCAAGATGTGCTCCATCCTTCCACTGTCCAGCAGAGGAACTCCAAGGGAGTCATTTCTCTTGCTTGCATCTGAAAATTCTCACATTTAGTGAATCAAAATGGCAGCATTACATGACGACGACAGTCACTTCACTTGCATGGTACGTCACACAATACTGTAATAAATATGTACTGAACATTCACTGTATGCACAGATAACCTGGCATTAAGAGCATTTGTGTTATGATTTCATTCAATTTTGACTTGACTTAATGGAATATATTAGCAAACGCCGTCAACGAGGAAATCCTAAATTCAAACCACATAACGGAGCTGATTTTAATGTAAATAGTCAAATAAACAAACATGACACAACAGGTGAAATTACATTTATACTTTTATCACATGGCACCGTCATAAATGTGTAAATATCCTCACCATGTCCATAAATCAAAGTTAAGTGCTTGGGTTGAATGAATGAATATCGTACTAGCTGGCTAGTTAGTTTGGGTCACGCCCCCTCCCCCTTTGGGAAAAAAAACGTACCTTTCTGCTTCAACATTTCTCTTCCGTGATGGAAATGGAGGTCTTTTGCTGCAAGTCTCCTCTCCTCTCTCTCCTATTTCCCTGTCTTTTAACTGTCAAATAAAGGTGTCTTGTGCATGAAAAAAAACACCTGCATCCATGGAGTTTAGATAGATAGATAGGCTTTGTAGAGCTTTTGTGTTGCAAGTGCATTTATTCCAAAAATATAGTCATAAAATCCATCAGCTAAATAATACATGAGTTAAATAAGGTAAGAATCTGTTTTGTCGTTGTTTTATTTTTCACAGCTCTAATGTTAAATGTTTGAGACATATGAATAAACAACTCATTGGTGGCTATTCTTTAATCATACTACTTTGAAAAAAAAAAAAAACTTTAATTATAATGCTACCAAACTACTACTACTATTAAACTCATGCATTATGTTTATGTTTTGGGAGGCAACTTATTTTTTGTGGTTGAATTTCTCCTTTGGCTTTCTTTTCTTGGTTTCTGTTGATGGAGTAGACATAGCTATTATATATTTTCTACATAAAGTGTACATCTCAAGGAATGCTTCACTAACATCCTTTTTCCTATAATCAACTTATTTACTTTATTCTTCTCTCCCTAAGGATCTCCTCACGCCTGGCTTCATCTTCATTTAAACTTTCCCGGTACCTCCTTCTCCTTCCCCTTCTCCTCCTTCTCCTTCTTTCTTTGCTCATGCCTAAAAACTCACAAAATTCTAAAAAAAACAAACAAACAAAAAAAAACATTTATCAATGATTGTTAACATTCCACATACAACAAACAATGACGTTACATTGAGAAAAATAATATATAATATATAATATATAATGTATAATATATATCATCAATAATATATCATATATAATGTATATATGACATTTTAAAAATAATAGCCAACAGTTTAGCTAGATATCTGACTGAGTTATGTCACACCACGGGACGGGACTGTCACACCATAGGACATTTTCACCATTTTGAGTCATTGCTATACTAGACTGACCTAGCACGTTATGCTAGCAGAATAAGTGTATTGTTTTAAACCTAAATATGATAATTTTTTTTTGTATATTTTAATATTTTCTTCAAACTAGAGCAATCACACTCTAGGGCTATCAAAAATTGTCACCTTCATTTTTCACCACCAAATTTTTACTCAACATTCTTTATCTGTGAACAATGTCAGTGTTCACAGTGTTTAAAGAGTGGGTCTTGCAAACATAGGCATCACATTTGCAGCATTTCAGGCTTGTTTTGTTGTCTCTAGGGGCACAGAGCTCACAGCGCTTCCTTTTCTGCTCATGTCCTTGTTGGGGGAGAGCAGCCAGGGCATTGGCTGGGGCTGGGGCTTCCTCCGCTCTGCTAGGAAAAGTCTCCTCTTGAAACTTTTCCCCTGATTCCAGGTTGGGTCGATGAAAGCAGACACATCAAGGATGTTGTGGAACAGTGCCACAAGCCAGCGGGCTGTCATTTGCTTGCAGGTGTATATATCAGTAAGCTGCAATAAAAGCAACAATAAATAAGAGATTGGGAACAATAGTGAATCTGTCGTACACAAAATGCTATGATTCACATAAATAAAAATTAAATAAATTGCATGACAAATGAAATTTTATATTACCTTATCAAGGCAGTCAACGCCTCCTTTGATGAGAGTGCCTCTCTTCCTCTGGTCGATACCAGTGCAGGGGGAAGTTCAGGCTTGTTCTTCCTCACTGTCCCTACCATGGTGAGCTTTCTTTTCAGCAGCTCCTGACCAAGAGCATATGATGTGAAGAAGTTGTCACATGTGATATTATGCCCTTGGAGACTGGTTGTCATGTCCAGCACAACACGCATGCCCTGTTTTTTTTCTGCCCTTCCAGTACAGTCCTCTTCATCATGTCCAAAAAGCTGGACCAAAACCTCTTTGACAGAGAACCGCTTGGTCAGTGGCCTACTCATTGTGCTCAGAGTAAAAGGAGTGCAAGGCAAACATGCTATATATATGGGGTCTGTGTGAAGATGATACATTGATTAGTCTGGAAAGTGTGGTTCACATAAGAGACACCTGTCTAGTCTGTGTGAAGATATGATACATTGTTTCATCGGGAAGTTGGTTCACATGGGAGGATCAGTACATAAGCGTGGGAAAGAGATGTGTACCCGCAAAAGACATTGTTCAGTCTGAAGTGTGAGTGAGTTAGTTGGGGTGGTGTGTATGGGGATGTTTTCTGTCTGATGGATGAATATAGTCTGGATACCCATTCATTTCCTATGGCGATCAATTTTGACCGGGAACACCACAGGTGTAACAAGGTTGATTAAAACACTCAAAATTCACTCAAAAAGAGGTGATCATCAATTTTATATGTTCAAGTGCATAGTGTGGAGGATATCATAAGGCCTTGAGGCAATCAGATGTAAAACACAATATTTATGAGTGTTTTAAGTTGTAAATCGGTCAGATTTGACCCGAACACGACAGGAGGGTTAACACTCACCATTCAATTGACTCAGCAAATTTCATCATCTGAGGGACTTCCTGGTGGGGGGCTTGACTAAAAACCCCTGTCACTGTCCATGTTACTGGCACTCCAAAAATTGTATATTTCATGTCACGCCGCAGGAATTTGTGTCAAAACTGAATTTACTGTAAATATTATTTTATTACCATTTTAAAACTTTATATAAATGAAGTAAATATATACAAAGTCTCTTTCCTTTTCACATCATTGTTCAACATTTTTAAATCAATACTTATTCTTGGCTGGTCTTTGTTTTTCAGCAAAGGTACAGCAACCATTGGAGCACACCACTCCATCAGCTCTTTGATTGATTGAGTCACACTAGTCCAGTCCTTACCATGCGTTCTAGTTCCTGTTTTACTTTTGGGAGCATGGACACTGACACACGCCTGGGAGTTGACACACTATAGGGGACTGCATCCTCTTTTAGAGTGATTTTAATGGGCTTTATTTTCAGTTGGCCAGCATCATCTGATCAGAAGTCTTTCAGTTGTACAGTAGTTTTAATCTCCTCTATGTGCTTAATTAAGCCCATTGCAACAGCAGCATTGCAACTCACTAAGTGGCTGCTATGTGGACCTCTTGTCACATTGACTTTGAACCTGAATCTTTTCTCTTTCCTTATTGTAGTAGCTACAAAGCAACTTATACAGTTCAGTTTACCACCTGGGCTGTCAAGTTTGTTCACTGTTTTTAGTTTTGGCTTATTCATTTGGCTAATTATGCAGCTGATTAAGTAGATCTTCTGGTATGACACTTGTATTTGCTTCCGAATAGATCTTAAAGTCTATTTCAGTACCTTGAATTGGCAGTCTAAAATGCTAAAATTGCTAAAATCCTCCACAACTTTTACAGGTGTTCTACCTGGAGATGCTGTGGCTACACACCCACAGTGACCCGTTATTACCAGACTGAACAAGAGATTAATGAAGTTACCTTCAATCATCATTATAAATGAGGATGCTTAATTTTTATATCCGACATGTAACTGTTTACTAAATCTAACTCTGTGTTGCCCTCCAATTTTCACCATCTGCTGTAACCATGACAAGAAAATCGCCTGTTAACCGGGTAGCGAATCTTGCTAAATGGCTGGCTTGCATTACAGCTAAGACACAGCAAAGCAGAAAGTTGTCATACCCACATTCCAAGCACATGGCTTTTGTTTTTGTTTGTTTTTCCCCATGTGCTCTCTCTCTCTCCTCCCAGGGGGCAGGTCCCAGGTGCAGGCAGTAGCATCAGGTCCTCATCACACACCTGTCTCTCATCTGTCATCACTCCTGCTTAAATATCTCAGCTCTTCACACACTCATCACCAGATTGTTACAGTTAACCCCGCAGATGACCTGCAAGCTCGCTGCCACCCTGGAACCGCAGCCTCACTACACTGCCGTCAGCTCCCTCAAACTGCCATCCTCCTTCTGTATCCCCAGCCCCCTGGGTCTCCCATTCCTCCCCACACGGATTCCATTCTCCACCATCTTAGTATCACCCCAATAAATTATTGTTTTTCCTTTTCTCGAACCAACTGCATCTGCATTCTTGGTCCTACTACCACCAGCTATCACAAAGGTAGGACTAACTTTCGTTCGGTTGACATTATTTGACTTGTTAGTGGTGGTAGCATGCCTCCTGTTGGAAAGACACCTTTATCCGTTTACCCAACCAACAACTTCAGATAGTTGTTTGGGCTTTATTTTTTACTCCTGCTCTATTCATCACATCGTGTCACTGTCCGGCTCGCTGATGTTTACATATGGGGAGAAACACACAGGTCTGAGGCAGACAAAACCAAATCTGGGGGGGACATCTCTATTCTTTCTGCCTTGCTAAATTGAGAGAATCTACTACATTGTTGTGTTTATAATAAATGTATATAATCCCATAAATTACACCTATGGTCTAACAGGCAGGTTGATGCTTTAGAAGATGAAACTATAGAAGAGCTCTGAGAGATTCAGAGATGAGAATGATTCCAGATGTAAAATAGGTGTTGCAATTGATTCAGGAGTTGCTGTATTTAGTAGAAGATTACTGTCTAATTAGCGTTTGCGAGAGACGCCAGTCTACCTTCTCATCTGAGTGTGTTGAAGTCCACGTCGGTGTGTCGCTAGTGTGAAGCAGGAGGCTCATGATCTGTGACAGACGGAGCTTTTCGATGGAGCTGCTGGCCTCGGTGGAGTAAAGCTGACGGTGATGTAACTGACTGACTACTGCCACTTACAACTGGTTCACGGTACCAAGACTAATTCACATTGAACTGTATGTTGAACTTTTTGTTTCAACTCTGTGAATTGACTGTTTGGGGAGGATCCGGGAATCCGGGACGGACTTTTGAGTTGCGTTTGGTTTTTTGAATGGACACTGGATGGGATTGTTCAGTGAGGGGCTTTTGGATGAACTGGAATGGAGTATTGTAGACTGTGTAAATTTATACTTTGTATAAATTGCCTATGGACACAGACACATATACATTACATTGCACTGTGAATTGGGGTTGTTGTGAATACACTGAGTGACACTAAGCTGAAATGTCTGCCGGCCTGTTTTGCTTTTGATGATTATTTTGGGTTATTAATTGTTTGCTACTGTTTGTATGATTTGACCATTTAGAATTATTTGTTTAATTATTATTTGTCAGACTGGACTCCAGTTAACTAAAGGAGGTCAAATCTGCTACAGCCCATAAAATCATCACTGCTGAGCTATGACTTTCTGTCAGCCTGGCTGCAGTGCTGAAAAGAAACCTGGTGTTGTTCTTGTTTTCTTCTATTAGTCCTGAGTAATATGAACTTCTCTTTCTCTTCTCTTCACTTTGTCATTATGGGGTATTGTGTGTATAGCACGACTCTAACATAACAAAATGGATGCACTGTATGCTCATCTTGAGACCATTAACACCTGCAGCAGATTTAATGTGTTAATCATCATTGCCAAGATGCAAAACTCAGCAAAACATTCTGATAACTATGCATGTTTTCACAATATTTTAAAACTGCAGATCTAGTAGTTGTACAAGAGTTGTATTTCTCTTTGGGTCAGTTTGACCAATCTGACTGGTGAAGTCATTCTGCAATTTCCAATATCAACAACTGAAACAAACACGTAGAGATGGAGAAAAGAGAGGAGAGAAAGATGAAAGATTAGTGGAAAAAGAAAGGAGAAGGAAGAAGAAGGAAGGGAGGGTATAAACACTTAAAATGTTTGCACTGCTGCATAGTGTGTAAACCATTGGACAGTTGACAGGCAGTCTGTCGAGGATGTGGGTCAAACAAGGGGTGGTTGATGAGTAAATAATGTGCTGAAAAGGAGAGGAGAAGGGTGGGTCCTTAGCTAAGTCAGCTGGCATGTACTGTAAATCCCTTCATCCTGTAAATTATTGATGAGCTCTTCATGCTGATAATCAATTTAATTTTATTACTCACTTCCACATTCAGATTGTCCTGAGATTAGTACAGCACAAACACACTTTAGTCCATCAAACATCTTCTCTTCCTACTCCTCTTCTTCCTCTGTGTTAAGGATGCATATGTTAGACAGCATAGTTTTTTCTGGCCCCCTGCCTCTGCCCTATTTGACCAATGTCGACATGTATAGCCTCATGTCATCATTCTTCCATTGGTTGGCATTGTTGTGTCCAGAAAGCAATGTGGACTACAAAGATAACTGGGGGAGACCTGGTCTGATTAGGAGAGATAGTGTCCATCCTGCCCTGGAGTGGGCCATTCTTACATCTAGGAATCTGACTTAATCTACTTGAAAGTTAAAACCATGACATGCCCGAATCCAGACCAGGAGGCAGAGCTGCAGTTTAAAGCTTTTCTCTGCACCTCAGTTTAGTGTCTGGCAACACACGGTGTGTATGCATAATGACGTCAGGTAGTATGTGATTGGTATGCGGGCAGGAGAGGGGTAAATAAAGCATAGTGATGACTGTTCAAGTGAAGCATGATAGTTAGTGTTAAGAGGAAGTTGAAAACATTACAAAGGGGCGATGATGTGTCGTGCTAATGTCATTGTCCGTTGGCAAAAATGGCTAAATAGTTTTATATTGCGTTGGGGATCAACGACGTTGGGGTGACGATGGAAAAGGGCTTTACTGCTGCACTTAGCAGGAGCGGAAGTTCAGGACATCTTCTTCACTCTGGATAAAACTGCAAACAACGGTCGCTATGACGGTGCCTCAGGCGATGCCTGTTTCCCATCGCAGAAAAATATTCCTGTGATCAAGTAATTCATAAATGCTCGTCAAATACACTGTGCAGATGGTTGCTGTGAGAAAAAGATTTTAAACTTTAATGGCTCCAATAAATTGCAAAAGTGATGAATATGGCAGATTATCAGGTTGTAAGGATGGCAAAATTAACAAAAGTAGAGATGAATCGGTAAGATCCATTTTTACCAAAGCCCAAAGACAGTCACCACGTGATGAGCACAGCATCAAGTGTAACAGATGTGCATGTGCAGAACACGAGCCGTGAGTGCTCAGTGACAAAGAACAAAAAGTGTAACAATTGTGGAAAAGGGAAATTTCACAAAGATATGTAAGACAAAGAAAACACATAAAGTAAATAGACTCGTGACCACAGTAACACACCAAGGACTCAGTGACAGTGGGGATGACCATGTGTTTACAGTTAATGCTGTGTTGCTGAGGGAACACTGTACATTTTGATAAATGACCAACCAGGAGACATGTTGATAGATTGGGGGGCTTCATGTAATATTGTGACAGAATCAAAGTTTAACCTGTTCACTCAGGCCCCCTGGTGGTTTGGACGCCAGCATCCAAAACTAATTAACATATGAAATGTGTCCTTTATACAACGAAAGTAGGCATGGTGTAATGAAAATTTTAACACGGACATTTTTAGGACACTTTCAGCAATATGCACAACAATTTTGAAGTTTGACTTTGACGACAACAGCCTACACCCAGCTGGTCCTTTTGTTGCTTCTGCTCCCAGTGTCACTAAGTAAACAATAGATGTCTCCACAAAAAGTGTGTTTTTACTGCCCCAAGTTTTAATATAATAATGAAACTTAATAATAAAAGACAATGCATGTAATTTCAGAAATTCATATTTCAGTGGTCTTTGTTAATTTAAGCTGTGGGTTTACTTCTGTAGTTAGCTTCAAAAGCTTCAAAATAACTCCAGTAGTATGTTTTTTTTTTTTTTTTTTTTTTAACATTGTTTTATAATCATATTAGCTTTTTAATTGTTAGGGTATTGTAGGGGTGCATGCACCCAGAAGTATCTGTATTTTAATGATTTTAATTGTGGGTTGGTCAAACTTGCTTTCAGGACTGAATACATGACGGTCATACAGAGGTATGCAAAACATACAGAATTATTTGAACTTCTTAATGTGTGTCTAAACTTTTGGTTTGTTTGCTTATTTTTAGGCATAGCACTGACGACAGTTTATTTTAGTTTAGTCGTTTTAGAGTTTTAACGCTCTGTCTTCTTGACTCTACTGCTGTGGCTGGCAGGGTCTTCCAATCACCGGTGTAGTTGGGATCCTGGGAGTCACTTTAACTGCTGACATAGTTTGCAGTTGCACATTGTTATTGTGGTGATCACACTGTTCCCTGGCCATCCAGGGTGCTGACCGGAGTGGGTTTGGATCGGGGAACCCAACCAACCTCGAGCTGTGCTGCCAAGGCGTTGTCCATGAAACTGGCATCAGCTCCTGAGTCAATAAACACCTGGCCTGGCCACAGTACATGCATCTATTCTCCTGCATGCGTCGCTGGCGTTCAGCCAGTGAGAGCCAGGTCATTCCCAGCTGCATGGGCTCAGCAGACTCGCCAAAGGTGCTCAAAGTAGAGGGCGGGGCTGTGAGCGGATCCGCCGTAGACATATGCGGCAACCCCCTGGAGGTGCTGACTGGATTCTCTCTCCCTTCCATTCTCTGTGCTGTCCATCCACTTGAATGGCCAATGCAATCAGCTCGTTCAGGTCCTTGGGGGGGTCTTGAGCTGCCAACTCATCCTTAAGCCTGTCGGAAAGGCTGAGATAAAAGGCATTGGAAAGAGAGGTGGATTTCCATTTACTCTCTGCGACTAAGGTGCGGAACTCGATGGAGAAGTCAGCTGCACTCCTTTCCCCCTTTACCAGGCTGAGCAGCCGTTTCTCTACCAGGAGTGACGTGATTGAAGACCTTCTTAAGTTCCTCAGAGAAGAGCTTGACCGAGGAGCAGATTGTGGATTGCCTCTTCCACTCGGCTGTTCCCCAATCCCTGGCTTTGCCTGTGAGCAGGGAAATAATAAACGCCACCCGTGACCTTTCAAAAGGATAGGTAGAAGGCTGGAGCTCAAAGAGGAGGGAGCACTGAGTGATGAAGGGCGGGTACATACCTGGAGGAGGGAGCCGAGGCTCGGCCCCTGGTGCTCGTGATGAGAAGAGGTGTCGCATCTGCGCGGAGATGGCATTCATCATCCGGTCCTGTCGATTGGTGAACTCCTGGAGGCCCCCGGCAACTGAGTTGAGTCAATCCACTTTGGACTGAATGGCTGCAGCTTGAGCAGCCAGCTGACGTTGCTCCGAATCTCGTTCGGCTGGATTCATGTCTTTTCAGATTGTGTTCAGATTGTGCTATCAGGACTCAGAACAGAGGAACCCAAAAGCACGAACACAGAGACAGTAGTAAGCTTTAATCAGTCTCAAAACAGGCAGGCATCAGAAACCACCTTGGGAATAATCCAAGGTGCTAGGCAGACTCTCTAAAACCGGGTAAACAGGCAGGGTTCAAGGATCAGACAGGCAGGTAGGTAAAGAATTCTGGAATGCTATGCAGGAAAACACACTAGACAATCTGGCAGAGAGCAGGTGAAAGTTGACTGGTATAAATATAGGAGACTGATGGTGGAATGAGCCTCAAGTGGGAAGAAAACCAGGTGCAGAGAATGAACCAGGCAGGTGGGTGCGTCAGGAAGTGCAAATACATGAGAGAAATCAAGTAAATGTCACCTGGATAGACCCCACTGTAGTTGCTTTACGGGGCTGTATCAAAACCAGTAATTATATGAATATATTCCTAACCTAGCCTTGGTTACAGTAGAATGAAGTGTAATTTATGTTTTCTATGCAAGCATATTGAAAATGAAGATGTGGCACAGTTAAGTTATAATTAAACAGTATTACAAGGTTATATATGTTATTACAGGTTGATGCATTGTCAGCAATTTAACTAGTGTTAATGGTTGTGTCATGAATTATCGTAATGTAAGTAATTATCTACAAGGGGAGAGATTTAGCATCTGGCTACACATGTATGTGTAATGAAAAATCAAATCATCAAAGAGAACCTTTTTTTTCCTGTGCAAACTCAAAAGTTTGGCCACCAGACTTTTTATGGCTCCTAAATTTTTGCCTATAGGCCTCAGGCACAAGCTCATAAGCATGCAAAATGGACTCTTTAAGCACTTCATATTGCAAGCTATCCTCTAAGGACAGAGAGGACACAACCTCTGTCTGGGAGAATACAGAATTGTTTTTTAATGAGTGACCAGATGAGACTCTCAAGGTTCCAACTTCAAGTTCCTTTAGTCATACTTCCTTTTCAGCTTCTATCTGTAACTTGCGTATCTGTAGTTGGAGGTCATAATCTGCTTTACGCACTAACTCCTTTTCTTTGGCCTCCAACTGAAGACAAGCTAAGCAAACCTTCAGCTTAGCATCAACACTGGACCCACAAAACTCAGGAGAGAGAGGCTCAAAGCGAGGCAAAGTTGTAGGAGGACCCTGACCCTCCGCCCGGTCTGCTAGAGGTGTATCGGGTGCAGCTTATTCCTCTGTACTACTTTGAAAAGAGGAAACACCAGCCGTAGCAGAAGGAACATCATAAATAGACACTTCAGCCATAGACTGGGCTGGGTAAACAAGGACCTTTAACTCAATTAGTTTTTCTAAGACCTTAATTTTGATCTCCCTCTTAACACCATACTTTGGTACAGAAATATTAAATCAAATCAAATCAGATTTATTTGTATAGCGTCAAATCATAACAAAGTCACATCAAAGCACTTTACATATAGAGCAGGTCTAGACCAAACTCTTTATAAAATTATTTAAAGAGACCCAACAGATCCCCCGATGAGCAAGCACTTGGCGACAGTGGCAAGGAAAAACGTCCTTTAAGAGGCAGAAACCTCGAGCAGAACCAGGCTCAGGAGGGGCGGCCATCTGCCTTGACCGGTTGGGTCGAGGCCCAATTAAAGTGTGCTGCAATACACAATAAATCATCCTTACGACATGAATCAACCTTTTCAACACTAGGGTCGTCAATAAAGCCCTGCAAATCAAATTCCAATTTTACACCCAATGCCTCAACTACAGTCACTCAACAACATATCGGTTGTCATCAGCTCAGGGAAAAAAGTAATCCCAGACGAGCCCCCATTTATGTTACATCCCTTTTATTAAAAATGGACAGTAACACGACAAGCAACTAAATTGAAGGAGGAGTCAAAGTAGAAGAGGCAAAAGTGAATTTATTGACAAATTCTTCATTTCTACAAACAACAGACTGTTGTAGAAAAAATTTGGGGTAGATGGGGCAAAGAAGTTGTGCCAAACAAAAGAAAGCAAATATAACACAATAGTGCCTGACTAACCTCTACTTCCACAAACAAAGCACGAATGGCCTAACTAACTTATCTAAAAAAGAGCCCACCAAAATAAGTAGAAGGGTGGCACCAACCAATAAACCTAGTGTTTTAGACAAGAGTGACTACGTGTGTGAAAATGTAGAGGGTACCCAACTCACCTAAAGTCCTCAAACTCCCACCACATACCTTACAGAACTCAGTTTGTTTAAACCAATGCAGCAGACAGCTCAAACAGGTCCAGTGCAGGAAGACTGAAAAATCATAGGGACTGGCCCCTTTTCTTGGTCGCCAGGAATCCTGATTAGCCAGCTTCCCAATGAGCAGCCTGGTCAGGTCCTGACAGGTGAAACTCATTCATAAGGCAAAACAGAGGGGGAGATAAGAGGGAAAACACGCCAGGCAGGCTCCAAATGCCCATGTGTTCTAACAATGTTGGTTATGTCTACCTCAGCAGGTTATAACATCCTTGATCTAGCGGATGCCAGCCCAGGAAATTAACTTGACTCTGCTGGGGAAGTTACAACGAAAAGGACAGGACAAAAGTCCAAGAGCTTCAAGTATCTACTGGTGTTTTGGAATACACCAGGAGCGGGTTCAAAGCAGGGGAGGTTACGAGCGATCTTATCAAGCTTGAGATCTCGGATACCTAGAACAAGTATTTGATATTTTTTTGCAGGCTTTCCCACTTATAAATCATGTAGAGGTCTGTAATTTTTATCATAGGTACATTTCAACTGTGAGAGATGGAATCTAAAACAAAAATCCAGAAAATCACACTCTATGTGTTCCTGAGTTCCCAGAGACTTCCTGTATTGTTGGGTTTTTTTTATTCCTGCCGCTGAACCTGTTCCTCTGTACCCTAGGTTCCTGTCCCACTTGCTGCCTCTCTGGACCTGCTTCCTCCTTGCTTCCTTGCCTGAGCCACCTCCAGGACCCCCTCTTCCCTGGTCCAGCTTTGTTGGCTCCCCAGCCACAATAAAGCTCTTTTGAGTGTCATTCAGTGTCTGCCTCTTTGGACCACTAGCCACCCGTTGTGACAGAAAGATCTGGACAACATGGACCAAGCGGATGCTGATAATCTCCAGCATGCCATCTCCAACCAAGAGTCCCTCTTACGCTGACACAATCAACTACTGGACAATCTCCTGGACAACTCCGCCACCTCATGGGGGAAGTAAATAACATCACTGCTCAGCTCTCAGCCATCCCAGCTCAACTCTCCCAAGTCTCTCCTCCCTGGTCTCTGGAATCCCCCCTGCCTGAACACCGCAGCCATACCCCCGTCAGGAAACCCCACATGGCGGGCCCCGAGCCTTACGCAGGGGAAATGCAAACCCTTCCTCCTTCAGTGCTCATTGGTGGTGTGTTAGGGCGGAGATCCCTTACCTATTCTCCAGAAGAATCCAAGGTTCAATGCTTAGTAAGCTTACTTCGCAGAAGGGCTTTAGATTGGGCTACAGCTTTGTGGGAGTGGTCTCTGGTTTATATCTCCTTTTAGGCTCTCTTTGAAAGTGAATTCAGGAAAGTTTTTGGCCATTTTGCGCAATCACGGGAGGCTTCCAGCTAGCTACTGTCTTTTAAACAGGGTCTGCATAGTTCAATCGAGTTTCACATGTTTGCAGCAGCTTACGGGTTGAATGATTCCGGGGTGTGTTCATTGGAAGGTTATCTGAATAGTTAAAAGATGAACTAGCCATTAGGGATGAGGCAGACTCTCTGGATGCACTCATTTCATAAGCCATCAAACTCAACAGTCGAAAGACGTAGGCTTAGATGCAGTCAACCTGCTACGCCCCTCCCTCCTAAGATCTACACTGCCCAGCCTTACAGATATCACTCCCTGGTGTCCGCCATCCCTGTGCAGTCACCTGGGCAGTCACTCATGCAATTGGGACGCACCTGCCTCACGAAGGAGGAGCGGCTCAGGCATATGACCGCTAAGGATTGCTTGTACAGCAGTCACAAGGGTAATTTCTTTGCTGTCTGCTTGGCGTGCCCAAAACGCCTAGACTCGCCTGCAGTTGAGGAGCGGCAGGTGCACCTCATTTACTCCTCCCCACTCTGCGTTAAGCACCTGTCTGTACAGGCATCACTGCACACCCAGACAGGCCCCCTTTGGTTGTCTGCCTTGGTGGACTGTGGAGCTGAGGACAATTTATTCATTCATTCTTTCATTTACCTTTATTTAACCAGGCAGGTCATTATAAGGACACATTCTTATCCATCCATCAATGTTCTACCGCTTTTTCCGTTTCTGGGTCGTGGGGCTGCTGGAGCCAATCCCAGCTCACATCGGGCAAGGAGCAGGGTACACCCTGGATATGTCGCTAGTCTATCATAGAGCCAACACACAAAGACAAACAGAAACGAACAACCACTCACACTCACATTCACACCTATGGTCAATTCAAAGTCACCAGTTAACCTAGCCATACATGTCTTTGGACGGTGGGATTACCTGAAGGAAACCCACGCAGACAAAGAGGACATGCAAACTCTGCACAGAAAGACCCAGGCTGGGAACCAAACCCGCAACCTTCTTATTGTCAGGTGGCAGCGCTAACCACTATCACCTTGCTGCCCAAACACATTCTTATTTATAATTTAATTGATAAAGGGATGGCAGAACAAGCTGGGTTTCCCCTCGAACACCTGGACACCCCCATCTTGGCTAGAGCACTACACGGTAGATTTCTCACCTGAGTAACTCACTAAACCACCCCTCTCCAGTTGCATGTGTCGGGGAATCACTCAGAGCTCCTGACCTTTAAAATTATGTCCTTGCCTTCTACCCCCGTTGTCTAAGGCCATCCCTGGCCATCCCTGGCTCCAATGATATTCTAATGGCTTCAGACAATGAAGCAACCTCCGTACTTCTTCTCTTAAAACTCGGTGCTGCATTTGACATCATGGATCATAATATTTTATTACAGAGACTGGAACATGAAATTGGGATGAAAGGAGCTGCACTAAGATGGTTCCCATCTTATTTATCAGATAGACATCAGTTTGTTCATGTGAATAGCTCCTCCTCACACACTATAGCCAGTTATGGAGTCCCACCGGGTTCAGTACTTCGACCAATCCTCTTCGCTCTATATTTGCTTTCTCTAGGCAAAATTATTAGGAAGCACAATATCAGATTTCACTGTTATGCAAACGACACTCAGCTGTATTTATCAATCAAGCCAAATGAAATTACACAGATAGTCAGACTGCAGACATGTTTTGAACACAAAGTCTGGATGACACATAATTTTTACTCCTAATGTCTGATGAAACTGAAGTTATTGTACTCGACCCTAAGCACCTCAGAGAAACCTACTGTAAGAAAACTTGGCGTAACTTCTGACCAGGTCATGTCCTTTGTCCCTCATAAAACAAGTCAGTAGGGCAGCTTTCTTTCACCTGCAAAACTCAGGGAAATCAGAAACATCCTCTCTCAAGAGGATCCAGAAAAGCTAGTCCATACCTTTGTTAGTTAGAGTAGTATGGTGTAACATGTAACCCTTAGATGGGCTGATTTTACTTGGGAATAGTGTGTCAGATAGGTTTGACTATTGGAGCACCGTCCAATGTGAGAAATGAGACTCAGGAAGCAAAGATAAAAAATTAATCCCGGCTTTATTTAGGAAATTAATTGATTAGATTAAATAGATAAATAAACAGACAAAGAGGTAAATATATAAGATAAACCAGACAAACTCTCACAAGATGAAACAATTACACAGATATTATACACAATAATCAAATATCAGGTGAGTATCAATATGGCCAAATATTCTATTTCGGGTGCAGCCCAATAATCTATATTTCAAAATATAACCTCAAGTTATAAATTCTCCTTTCTGTTTTATCAGTTTCAGTAAACCAATAAAATAAAATAAGTAAATAATAAAAAAAAAAAAACACTATTCACTCAGAGGATAATTTCTTACACAACAGCCATGAGTTTCTAATTCCCAATGGAAAAGAGTAAAGTCAAAGGTCCAAGAAAAAGTCAAAAGGTGAGTGCAGGTCCAATGTTCCCGGGATGGACAAATGGTAAGTCTGGGGAATTGTGGGTAGGGGGGATTGTATGGCGGGGCTGAGTGTGAGTAGGCCGACCACACCGGAGAGTGTAGCAGGACCGTTCCAGTGACCACAGGATATCTGAGGGGGTTCACTCTAGAGAAGGTGGGACTTGGCTCTCCATCACTTCACTGGAAGATCCGGAACAGGAAACGAAGCAAACAACAACAACAACAAAACCTGACCTGTCAACAGACAGGGTCAGAGAAATATCATAAATTACTTAGTAATACAGTTTGCCTTACTCACAGTTACCATGACAACAACGCAATTCCAATATTGAACATATTGATTACACTGCTTCTCAAAAATAACCTTTGTTCAACAGCTGGATATAGGATAATTCAGTTAACCTCTTCTTGCAGTCCCCCTAGTGGTTGGGACACCAGCGTCCCAAACTAATAAACATATGAAAGGCGCGCTTTATATAGCGACAGTAGGCAGGGTTTAATGAAACGACGTTTTAACACACTTGCAGCTACATGCACAAAAATTTTGACGTTTCTGGGTGCTCCGGTTTTATCATAGTTACTGAAAATGTGTCGAACAGTAGGAGACGGCGGCAAGGCAACAAGCGGCATCACGTCAACAACAGTACACATATGTTTACAGTCCCTCTATCTTTACCCCGTTTCTTTCACCTCCAAAAAAAATCGTATACTGTCATAGAAACGACACCAAAGTGCAAAAATTTTGTTTATTTCCCAGTAAAGGTTTCAACAAGCCTGCTCACCAAAAACAAAAAAAGTCGCACGTCGTTTTCTGTCTCCGTGAAATGCGAACATTCTTTGATCAAACCCCGACAAAAATATTGAATAAAACCACAGGCTTGGCCTCATTTTAAAGCTGAAGATGTGCCCAATAATAATCCCCGGTTCAATTTTATCCATGGTGTCCAGTTAATTGGACATTTTGTCTTTTTTCTCGTCTGGGCTAACGCTAATTTAAAGATCTGTCAGACTGCACATCTATACGCGCAGGCAGTGTCTCCTGTCAATCAAAGTCACGATGAAAACAAACTTTCCCTCCAATAGCAGAGGCCCTGAGGTTTCCTCTGACGTATAACAATCCCTGATTGGGCGGTTTTCCCCCCAAATAAGGGCTGCGTAATGAGACCAGAGCCGCACAGGACATGCACGCAGTGACACACACATGCGGTGACGCACCCAGACAGCCCGGATGTCCTTTTAACTAGGTGTTTAATCGGATTTTACCGTCGTTTTTGTTACTGTTGTAGAGAAGTTTGACACTTTTTTACACCAACATGCCGAATATGGTGTTTACACCGACGGAGCTGCTGCAAATGTTGTGTAGTAAGGACGAAAAGGACGTCGACGACAGCCGCCTGCAGCCAGCTGGTCCCTTTGTTGGCTCTCCTCTCCGTGTCAAGTAAACAATGGACATTTCGACTAAAAATGTGTTTTTACTGACCCAAGATTTAATGTAATTATGAAATTTATAATAAAAGACCGTACAGGAAATTTCATAAATTCTTATTTCGAAGGTCATTGTTCATTTCAGCCATGATAGTTGTGGGTTTATGTCATAACAACATAAAACAGGCAAAAATAGGTCAAATTTGTGTTTGGATAGGTTTTGGACACTATATATTCAGCCCTATAAATGCAATTTTCAAATGAAATTTTACTTTTGTAACTGGTGTTCCTAAAAGCAGTCATGTCTGTGATTGGCCCCAAAAAGTTATCTGTTAAAACAAATGTGTATATCACTGAAATCTTGCAGTGCATTTTAGCCAAATTGGACCATTTTGGATAGGTTTGGCACACTGTAGATCGCCAAGGGACACTGTTTGGTCAAAACTCTATCTTCCTCAGTAGTTTTACCTATCAACCTAAGTAGTACTACCCCGTGTCCACATATTAGTACACATGTGGACAGGGGGTGTGTGAACCATATATGTAAAATTCAACCTGTTTCATTGTGAAAATTTTGAGATATCACTGTTTTCCCAAAAAAATTCTAACCCATTTTTTATTTTTCCAAAAAATATAGTTTTTTCAATGGCCTTATTTTTTAGGGAATGACTCAATTGAATATTTTAATTGAATTCAATAGATGTAAAGGCACAGATGTCTTCTTTCATGTAAGCCATCAGCCATAGTTCTGGGATTAGTACTTCTGATGTTATCAAGCTTTATTTGCAGTGATACCAAAACAGGTGGAAATTGCCAAAAAGGGCCTCTGCGTAAAGGGGTTAAGAGCCAACAGTAGCAACGGCTAAAAACACCTAACAGCCATTACAGTATCTACCGTTTCTTTTAACTCACTTTTAGCCGCTTTTTACCGCCAAACACTTTGTTGCTAGTTCATTTTCATTCAGTAGGCTCTAGTCTCACAGTTTTTTCCAGTTTTTCCTTTTTTTTCTCTTGATTTGCTCACTTTTCAAAACTCTGCTCTGACTTGCTGCTCTCTCTCTATGCCAAGTGTAGACTGACACATGCAAAACAAACAGGGGGCGGGGTTTAATGTGTTTACAATTTATCTGATTGGTTGATCTAACCTATCACTCACCCGTGAAGCACTCAGGACATAGAAATGCATAGGCAAATGAGTTTTCTAATTAAAGCAAAACATTAATCTTTCCTCCTTAGTTTATGTAGTCTGACATATTAGGTTGATAGTGAGGAGGCTTTAGAGGAGGAAGTGTCAGAGGTTGAAGATGACATGAAGTACAATCCAGAGGAGGAAGACTCTGACACTGATGAGGAAGAAGCCCCAGCTGAAGTTGTGGTCTCCTTTCGGTCCAAAAATGGAACTGGATGTCATCCCTACCTGAGAGGAGAGGTCGGCTCTCAAGTGAAATTTGTCATCATGATAACCCCAGGGCCAACACAATATGCCATATCCCTCCCGAGTGGATCACATCAAGTCCTGTTTTCACCTCTTCCTCATGGCCTCCATTGTAACCATTGTCATGAACATGACAAATCTGGAGGGCAGAATGGTTTATCGAGATGCCTGGAAGGAGATAGGCAAGGTGACTATTGAAGCATACATTGGTGTGTTGATTTTGTGTGGTGTCTACAGATCCCAGAATGAATCTGCATCCAGCTTGTGGGATGCAGACACCGGTCGGGCAATTTTACGTGCTGCAGTGTCTTTGCAGACCTTTCATATCTTGTCACGTGTGATTCGCTTTGATGACCAACACACAAGAGCAGCCCACTATCAAAACAAGCTGGCACCAATCAGGGAAGTTTGGCAGAACTGGGTGGAGCGCCTGCCACTCATTTACAAACCTGGTCCTGACATCACTGTTGATGAGCATCTCATTGGTTTTAGGAGATGATGTTCATTCAAATAGTACATGCCCAACAAACCATCTAAGTATGGCATAAAGATATGGGCAGCATATGATGCAAAGACAAGTTATGCCTGGAACATGCAAGTGTACACAGGCAAACCGGCTGATGGTTTGGAGGGTGGTCCTAGACATGACAGCAGGGCTACAAAGACACAACATTACCTGTGATAATTTTTTCACCAGCTATGCCCTGGGTCAGGAACTGCTCCAAAGAAAATTGACCATGGTTGGAACAATAAGGAAAAACAAGCCTGAGTTGCCTCCCACTTTACTGACAACCAAGGATATGGAAAGCTTTTCCTTAAGATTTGCCTTTACTGGCACACATACTCTTGTGTCCTACATCCCAAAGAAGAATAAGAATGTGCTTCTGATGACAACCCTGTTTTTTATTTCAACTCATGTAATTGTATTACCAAATTGTTTTATCTGCACTGCAAAAATAAGGCACACTGTTCTTTAAAATGTTTATTTAGTTTGTGAACAATATGGAGTCAGTTTATTCAATTTCCATTTGAATATGTAAATATGTTTTAGATGTGCTAAATTATAAATAGTGCTCGTGTGAAATGTTTCATGCTATTATGCAAGACATAAAATATCAATTGTATGCATTCACTGATTATTGCACTTTTGTAGGTTACTGGCATGTACTCCTGCAAGAGAAAGACGGCACATTGGCGTTTTTCAACATCATTGATGTGTCAGCCTATAATCCCTTTGTGGTTGGGACGAAGATCAATCCAGGCTGGAAGGAGTGCAAAAACTACAAGAGGAGGCTGTTCCTTGAAGAATATGGAAATAGCATGGTTGGATCCCCTCATTAAAGGACGCCGACACCTTCCATGAACGCCATCCTCTGCTGCATTTGTGAAAGGCATGTAAGAAACACTAGCAACATCTATGCTAACCGGAGAAGGAGGAGTGAAACGAAAGAGGTGCCAACTGTGTGCACCAAGAGATAAAAAAAACAAGCTGTGTTTGCCACAAATGTGGTTTATACATTTGCAAAGAACACTCAACAACCTCAGCATATTGCCCAATATGTGCATGAGAGGGCAAAACTGAGGACCATTCAGTATTTTCAGAGCTACAAGAGAAAACTGCAAATGTGTTCAAGCAGTGTATGATTCAAGTTATTTGTAGCTTACTTTTGTAGAATAGTTGTAGTTTGTAGTTTTCCCTGTGTTGTTTGTTTTCAATAAATAAATCATACCAGTTCAGTTTTGACCGGGAACACAAAAGTTATCTTGTGCCACAGTTTAGATAATTTAAGTTTCAAAAAAATAAAAAAAAACAAGTGGTATGAGCTCAGGTAAATGAGACAGAACCTATTTATTAAGGCAATTAACACAGCAAATGTGAACCATAAAATAAGTCTTTATGCTGATGATGTATTACTTCTCCTATGAAATGCACAAATGCACAAAAAACACTCACCGACAAATTCTCAGCTGCCCCAATACAGCTAAGAAACATTAAGTATCTAGGTATGAACATCCCCATTAAACTTTCCGATCATCCAAATTAAAGAGATAAGAGGACAACCTCACCTGGTGGAGGACACTACCCATATCACTTATGGGAAGAGCAGCAACTGTGAAAATATTGCCAAAAATGTAATTAATTAATTAAAAATTTGGTTCAAACTTGGTTCAAATCACTAGACTTCAGCAAGCTTAAATACATAACAAACGAGTAAACACTCGCATTATACACTAAAATGGATGAAGCCAAATTCATCAGACCAAGCGTGTCTTGGTATTGAACATATATTTTGCAAAGAAATCCAAATCTCTGATCTGCCTTTTATCAATCCTACTATCAAGCAATACAGCTGCTCAAGTATATTAGCATCAGCAGCACCCTTAGGGTTTGGTGGGAATTCCTCAAAAGGAATGGGTACTCGAACACCCCTTGCAGGCTTCCGCCTATCTGGAACAATCCTGACATCCTGCAAAATGAAAAATCTATAAATTTTTCAGCATAGGTCGCTGAAGGGATAAAACATTTAAAGCATATCTTACAAGAAAACAAATTCATACAATTTAATGAAATCACAGGAAAATATGGTATTAACAAATTACACATTTCTGGAATATCTTCAATCTGCAATCTATAATATAACAGTTTGACCTTAGCCAATTGGATTTAGAGCTTCCACCCAGAATAGCAGATTTTCTACAGCTTTCACTGCCTAAACTACTGTCTAAAATTAACTTAATACTATCTCCAACAGATTTAACAATCTCCATTCCTACCTCCAAACGGAAGAAAGATCTTTTGATCAACCCAAACCCTAATTTTGGATAAAAATCTGTTCCAACATGTTCAAAATGACTCAGAATAGCAACCTACAACTAGCAGATTCCTTGGCAGAAATTTCGAGAGTGATTTGGGGGGCTGCTGCTAGGACGGGGACGTCGACTTGGCCAATTCTTGACTTCTGGTCAATTCCAGAAGTGTGTGTGTGAGTGCATGCGTCAGACCAGTCAGACCGAGGCTTCAGGAATTGATGAAGCCCTTTGGATAAGAGGCAAAACATTTTTGACAAAACCTAAGACCTGAGTTAATTTAATGGCCATTGTCATAGTGTTCATCAGCTGTGTGTTTTTATGTGTCTGTTTGTGTTTGTGTGTGTCCATGTATATTTCTGTCTGTATATTTGTGTCTCTTTGTATGTGTCTGGCTGTCTTTTTGTGTGTGTCTGTGTATGTCTGCAAATGCGTGTCTGTATGTATCTGTATGCATCTGTATATCTGTCTCTGTGTGTGTTCTGCAGTCTAACAGAAATGTCAGTAGTAACAGTTGATCAGCTGCTCATACCAGAGGAGTCTGATGACATAATTGACTGCAGAAAGGACAAGAATCTCTACTATGAAATGACGCGTGTGTTAATCATCACCTCACAGACTCACTCTAACTGAAGATTCCTGCACTCATTTATAAATTCATTATTTTAGTGGTTTATTTCAGAAGAAAGAAGAGAGACCCCTGCATTAAAATGAGCATTATTCAGCACTTAGTTAAACTGGACTTCAGTAAAGTTTTCACAAATAAGGAAATGCTTGGCCACCAATTTATTATCAGTATCAGGACTTGCAGAATATGCAAACTTGCCTGTAGTGGCTGGACACCAGAGATTAGGGCCGAGGGGGCTGCCTGTGGCATGGCCTGTTTATTAACTATGTTTGTTAATTATTATTGTTATTGTTATTATTGTTTTTATCCTTGAAGACTCCATCCATCCATCTTATACTGCTTTTCCGTTTCCGGGTTGCAGGGGTGCCAGAGCCAATCCCAGCTAACTCGGGGTGAGGGCATGGTGGGGTGCCAGTCCATTGCAGGGCCAACACACAAAGACACAAACAAACACTCAGACCCACAGGCAATTTAGAGTCACCAGTTAATGTAGACTGCATGCATGCCTTTGGACGGTGGGAGGAAACCCACACAAACACAGACAGAACATGCACACTCTGCACAGAAAGGACCAAGGACCACAACCTTCTTATTGTGGGGCGACAGCACTAACCACTATGCCATGCTGCCCATAATAAACATGACAGTTGAATTAAAAAGCTGTGACCAATCAGAAATGTTCAGCACTGCAGGCTGCAGCGACAGTTTCAAGGCCACTGAAAAGTTTTTGGGAGGTAAATCATGGCCCAGAATCTCCTTTTTTTCCCTGGTGCCACCTGTTGGAAAACACATGGTTCCTGGGGAAAAGTTTTACATAAATTTCTGTCTTACTGCTGTACCATCACAATTTCCTACATTAACATCCTTGTGTTTGGTTGGAATTTTGAAAACTTAGAGGAAGAACAAGAGGCAGCTGTTCTATCTTTGCTCAGATGACCCATCTACTAGAAGATATGAAAGTTAGAGAGCAAGTGAGAGTTGAAGTGAGGAGGTGGGGGAGAAGTTGAGATAGTGCTAATGAATGAGAGAGAGAACAAGGAATGATTTGAAGCCTGCAGGTGTTTTCATCTCCAACAAGAGATCGATATTAGTGTTGGTATTGGCACTTTGACTGTACAGCACGGCCTCAAATAGATAACCATAATCACAAAACGCCCCAAGATTGACTCAAAAGAATTATCATTCTTGGCAGATTTGGATATTTCTCCTTCAGGGTTCAGAAATGACTTTGTTGTCCAGTGTGTTGCAAGTGTTTGCACACACACTCATTTATCTTTTTGTTGAGGGCAATCAAATTTCAATGAATCAATGAACTATGGACAATGTGTAAACTGTGGGCAATAGTCCAAGGGTATAGATCTTTGCTGATGTGAATGTGATTGTGTGTTTGTGTAGCCATGGGCTGTGAACAACAACAGGCCACAGTAATTGAATCTTCATCTGAGCCTTCAAGTCTAACTATTAGATGATAACACAACTCCCTTGCTCCTTGTTCAGTCTCATTATAGTATATAGCAGTAGATGCAGTATTTCATCATTAAAAGCTGATGGCCCTCACAGAGGGCACAAACACACACACAATAGCAATGTGAGCAGGTAATTGAGATAAAGTTCTGTTTTTAACTCATCCTATATCCAATTGTCTGTTCATCTCATTTTCCATTCTAGAGGGGTAATAGAATCTTCATCACCACAAGTGAAGCGAATGATGCTCATTGTCATCATCATCATGATCATCAAGGTTGCTAAAGGTGGGGGTGTGAGTAGTGGAGCATGGAACAGAAAAATGGACCTGCTCTCAGTGCTGAGTAGTCTGCTGCTGACTAATAACTCCTGGTCAGAACTGTCTCCACTCTGTATGTAGTCACCACTACTTTAATTGTTGTTTTAATGGATCTGCTACACACATGCCCCCCTACTTCACCCATCTGTCTCTGCCCAGGTCTAATTCAGCCCTACTCTGCAAAAAGCAATGGAATGGAATTGACTAATACCCACAAAAGGCATTACAGGTTGGAATAGAGTATCAATAAGAACAATAATAGCAATATTGAAAATCTGAATCCACTTGACTGCCCCCTAGAGTTTGTCAACTGAAATCACACCATTTATCAAGACAGGAAAAAAACAAGGTGATCTGTAATCTGACCTCTGCGGACCCTGATGATGAGATTTGAGATTTTTATCTTGTACAAGTCATAATTTGAACAGACAGCATATTAGCATGTGTTGCAGCACACACAAATGTTACCACAAATATTAAAATGAACTTCACAGGGATGTATCCTCACCTCATCCTCTTATCCTTGCATACATTTGGTGAGATGTACACAGTTTAGGTCTCATAAAGTTTCAGGATCCAATGGGTTAAATGTAAGTAAAACCAATGATATTTTAGACATCACCACCTTGTTCCTGTAAACACTACAATTAATGTGTTACGTGCCATGCATTGGGGCATGGCACTGTCTCTGTCTCTCTCTTTGCTCTGTTCTGTTGCTCTGCTAATCAAACTACACGATTAGCAATGTCCTCTTACTCTCTCTCTCCACTGTGGTTCACTACCAACCAGTTCACGTTTCCAACAGGTTCTCCCCATTCAGTGACACACCCGCTGAAAAGTGACATCCAGTCTTATCTGAAACTGCTGGCTAAGGGTAATCGTAAATATGGTAATATTGTTATTCACATTGGCAGTAACGACATCCGACTTCGCCAGTCGGAAGTCACAATAAAATTTTTTATTTAATTTAAAATGTGGAATCAGTGTGAAAGTTTGCCAAAATGATGTTGGACACTGCAGGACCAGTTATGATATGTACAGCCGCAAGTTGTCTTTTAACCACTGGCTGTTGAGGTGGTGTCCTCAAAACAATGTGGTCTACATAGATAACTGGGAGTCTTTCTGGGGGAGACCTGGTCTCATTAGGAGAGATGGTGTCCATCCCACCGTGAATGGTGCCACTCTCATATCTAGGAATATGGCCGATTTTATTTTAAAGCCAAAACCCTGACAACCGCAAGTCGAGACCAGGAGGCAGAGCAGCAGTTTAACACGCTCCTCTGCACCTCAGTCAGAGCAGTCTCCTGCCGAGAACAGAATAGAGTCTCTGTCTATGTTTAGGTCTATAGAAACTGTGCCTGTCACCTGACCACCTAAATTTTAGAAAAGTTACAAAACCCAAATTAAACAGAAGAGGACCTAAAAACAAAAACTTAACTGAAATCAAAACAGCCATTTTGTACAAGAGAAACCTGGCTGCAGCAGGATGAGTATGTTAATATTAAGGAAGCTACACCCCCCCACTCCCCCCATATTTTCATTTCCCTCGTACCACAGGTCGAGGAGGGGGGTGGCTGCGATATGTAGTTCTGGGTAGTTCTGGGAATGAACCCAATCACCGCTACAATTATATCCTTGAAAATGACAGGTCAACAATTTCTCCTCAAAGCTCTGTTTTGACCGACTATTACCTTATTGCATTTGAGTACGTGAATTGGCTGCACAGCATCGAGGAATAAATTCAGCTATAGAAGATGTTTATCTGAAGCAGAAAATTCAGTCATCATCTCCAACAATGGCATATCTAAATTCAAATGAGGATTTCTCTCATACATGACCTTGTAATTAGCACGATGGTCACACTGTGTTCAAATCTTCATGATGCTGCCCCTTTAAAAAAGAAAGTTACCAAACAGAGGAAGCTGGCTCCTTGGTATAATTCGTACCTTAAAGCAGACATCAAAAAATTAGAAAGAAATTGGCTTTCCAGTAAGTTAGAAGAGTCTCACCGAGCCAGGAAAGAAAGCTTAAAAATGTGTAAAAAGCTCTCTGCAGTGCTAGAAGTTCACATTACTCAGCACTAATAGAAGAAAACAAGAACAACCCCAGGTTTCTCTTCAGCACTGTAGCCAGGCTGACAGAGAGTCATAGCTCAATTGAACCAGTGATCCCCTTAGCTCTCAGCAGTGATGATTTTATGGACTCCTGTTAGATCTTCATGCTGCATTCAATAGCATAGATCAAAACATTTTACTACAGAGACTGGAAAATGAAATTGGGATGAAAGGAACTGCACGAAGGTGGTTCAAATCCTATTTATCAGATAGACATCAGTTTGTTCATGTTAACAACAGCTCCTCTTCATGCACTGTAGTCAATGGAGTCCCACAGGGATCTTAAGGGTTGAGGCTTCTTAAAAATCCCTGTTTCTCCCAGTTCTAAGCATGTGTACTGTATTTACTAACCATGTTTTCCAGAAGTCTCTGTCTCTCTCAGCTCCTCTCCTCCTTCTCCCTGTCCTCATTCTGCAGGTGGTGACTCATTGCTATATTCCTGCTTCCAGCATCATGTTCCTGCCTACACCTGTTTGAATATCCCCTCTCCTGCTCCCATTCTCACCCTACACTACACCCAACCTTGCCTCTCTCTCTCTAGCTCAGTGTCTCTCTTTCTCTCTCTCTCCCACTCTCCCTAGGGTTAGGGTTGCTCTCTGCAGTGCTAGAAGTTCACATTACTCACCCTAACCCTAACCCTAACCCAACCGGTCGAGGTAGATGGCTGCCCCCCCGAGTCTGGTTCTGCCCAAGGTTTCTGCGTCTTAAAGGAAGTTTTTCCTTGCCACTGTCGCCAAGTTCTTGTGCATTGGGGTAGGGGTCTCTTAAATAATTTTATAAAGAGTTCTGTCTAGACCTGCTCTATATGTAAAGTGCCTTGATGTAATTTGATGTAATGATGTAATACAAATAAATTTGATTTGACTTTGATTTGATTCACCTCATTTTGGTGAGAAACATATCCTGCCTATTTCGGTATGCCCTCACTCTGATTAGACTAACTCATCCATTGGTACAAAAAATTATTTGGCGCTATACAATCTGATTTGATTTGATTTAGAAGATATTTGATTTTGACTACAGAGCTACCTCTCCCCTGCCTGTGAATGAACCCATGCAAAAAGAGGCAGTACAAAACAAAGGTGTTAAATCATCTGAAATTAAAGAAATCAAAGTTGTGAAGAAGCTGTTTTCGCACGACAAGATAGACAGCGTGTTTGTGAAATAAGAGTCGTTTTTAGATTAATCTGAAAGTTGTTATTCTCTTGATACAAACCTATAAAGAACAAGTCAGTCTTCTCATTCCAAAAAAGGACAAGACCCCGAGTCTGATGCGTTTATTACACTTGGTAAAAAAAAAAAAAAAATATTTGCTTATCTATCTATCTATCTATCAGAGTCTGGGGGACTGTAATTTGTTTATTACATATCATAAAAACAGCGTGAATAAAAGGCTAAGGGAATCTGCCTTTACCATAAAAAAAATACTCGCTTGACCATCAATCGCGGATGATTTACACCTACGTGACAGGGAGGGGATTAAAAAACCCAAGATGCACCTGGATGGCCACAGTGAGCACAGCCTGTTTATTGACAGTGACCGATTGACAAGTTGTGATCAGCTGACCGCTCGGAGCTAACAAAGAGAAGAAATGAACAACGGTAAGTAATTTTAAGACAACGCAGTTAATTGATTGAGTTTTTATTTGTGATGTGTATATTTTCTTAAAAGACTTGTTTTTACAGGCGGCCTTTTAGAGGGCGAGTTGGAGTGTCTGGTTTTTGGCGATTTTCCTGAGGGTAAGTCTCGCGTCTTTATCAAGATTATATTCACATTATTGTTTTTACTTTTACGATATTTATTCCCGGTAGTTTGTGCGCTAGATCTGGACGAAATCGAGAGAGCTTTCAGAGAAAGTTCTCCCGCGCCAGCAACCGCTACAGCTGTGACCGACCCCGTACCAGAGACAGCTCCAGAGGCCAGAGGGCCCCGAAAAGCCACGGTTGAAGAACCGTTATTCCAGGCCCCGGAGGTCTCAAGAACGGAGGAAGCTCAAGGAAAATCTAGGAAAAGAGCCAAGGAGTCTTCGACCCGCTCTTCTTCTTCTCCTTCTTCTTCTTCTTCTTCCTCTGCCGCTAGCAGAAGAAAATGTAAGTTTATTTATTTATTTTATTTTATTTATTTATTTATTTTATTTTTTTTTTTTTACATCAGCCTGTACTTCAAACTGTGTACCTGCATGAACAGTGAAACAGAGCAAAGCTGTTTCAACCGTGTATAGCTCCGTGGGAAATGATTTTATTATTTTTTTTTCAGACTATAGAAAGGAGAAGAGGAGGAGGAGGAATTTGCGCTCCAGAAGCAGCAGCAGGTCCCCATTCAGGAGAGCAAGATCAACCTCATTCAGGAGACCGAGGTCCTATGAGAGAAGAAGGTCCTCCTATAGGTCAACAAGAATTAGGACGCCGTCGCCAAACTGCAGGAGGATACCGTGCAGACACCTCGATAGATTTCTGGACAGGATGTATGAACTGGCGTACGAGGTTTGAATTCAAAAAAGGTTTGACATGGAGCGCAAAGGGAATGCCGATTGTAGGAGTTTTTCAGAGGACCCTTTTCTAGCGATAAACCTAGCTATAGAGGAGTTGAATCGCCCTGAAACTCTGACAAACGTTGTAAACGATCTTTGTTCTATAATAAACGAATTGACCTTTGAAAATGATTCTGCGACTGAGCACCCCGTCTCTCCTCATTTCTCTCAGGTTGATTCACCTTCTCCACTTGTTGTTTCACACACAGAGTGTTTGAATGCCATAGACAGGGCCGTACACCTGTTAGAGGGAGGAAACGCAGGTGTACTTTCAGGGGCTGAGGAGAGGGAGGGGGACGGAGGGGGAGGGGGCGGGGGGTCAGGGGGTAGAGCTAGAGGAGAGGGAGGGGGAGGGGGGTCGGGGGCTTACGCCTAACCCTAGAAAAGAAAAAACTGTGTTCATGTTTTTACACCAGAATCACTATTACGGTATAAAAAATGTACAATCTTTTCTAGGAGCCCGTCACGTGTGCGAGCACTGTTACACAGGGTACGACAGCGTTTGCAGCCACCGTTGTTCTGGGCGCTGCTCCGTCTGTCTGGACGGCTCGTGTTGTAAAGTCAGGTTCGAGCCCGTCCTGTGTGTAGATTGTAACAGAACGTGTCGGTCCGCTTACTGTCTGGCGTACGAACCAGCACCTACCCTCTCAACAGGTTCCTTGTGTTTACTCAGTCAATGTGAGATGTACAAGCAGTGTGAAAAATGTCACAGACTGTGGTACGTCGCTATGAACGGGAAGAGCAAACCTCACGTGTGTCAAAAATTCAAATGCAACATATGCGGGGAGGTCACCGGTGAGGGGGAGAAAGAGGAGTCAGAGAGAGGGAAGCATCTGTGTTACATGCAGCCTTTACAGGCAGACACGGATCATAATCAGAAAATTGTCTTTTATGATTTTGAAACTTTCACGAACGAGCAGGGCGTGCACGTGCCGTATCTGGTGTGCTAAAAAACCTTAGACGGCGTCAGATGGAACGCCCACGGCGTGACGTGCGCTCTGGAGTTTGTCAGACATTTCAGAACGGCCTCTTATCAGAAAGCCGTCTTTATAGCGCATAATGCAAAAGGTTTTGACAGCTACTTGGTCCTCAACGCCATGATAGATCTGGGCATAAAGCCCTCCTTGATCATGCAGGGTAGCAAAGTGATTTGTTTTTCAGAAAGCGATTACGGCCATAAATACATAGATTTGCTGAGTTTTCTGGCCATGCCTCTCTCCGCCATGCCCAAAGCTTTAGGTTTTGCTGATAAAACCAAAGGCTATTTTCCTCATGGTTTCAGCTCTGAGCAGCGTTTGAAGTACGAAGGCCCTTATCCTCGAGCTGAGGATTACTGCACAGACCGCATGACAGCCGCGAGGAAGAGGGAGTTTGAGGCCTGGTACGACACGGTGAGGGGCAGGGTCTTTTAACTTTGAAAAAGAGGCGCTGTTTTATTGTCAAAACGACGTGGACATTCTCTCTTAGGCTTGTACCGTTTTCAGAAACGGTTACATCCAGGAAATGGGTGTGGATCCTTTCAGCAGGTCGACCATAGTCTCGGCCTGCATGAAAGTATTTCTCACAAATTTTCTCAAGCCCAGAACCTTAGCCATTCCTCCGCCCGATCATTACAAACGTCAGTTTAAATCTTATTCGCACGACAGCATACAGTGGCTAGAATGGGTTTCTAACACCCGCGGCATCTTTATACAGCACGCTATGAACACCGGTGAAAAACAGCTGGGAAAGTACTTTGTAGACGGTTACGCAGAAGCAGGAGGCGTTAAGTACATCTTTGAATATTTAGGCTGCTTTTTCCACGGATGTCCACTCTGCTTTCAGGCTCATGAACGCTCTCCTCTCACAGGGACAACATTTGAGGAGCTCCATTCTAACACAGTGAGGAGATTAGAGTGTAGTGTAGTGTATCCGCCCAGAGGTTTGCTATTCCCCGTTCTACCGTACAGAACTCTTTCCGGTAAACTTGTGTTTACTCTGTGCCGCGCCTGCGCAGAGATGAATTTTCAGCAGGGTGCGTGCACTCACAGTGACGAGGCCAGGGCCTTAAAGGGGGTGTGGGCCACGCCAGAGTTTAACAAGGCTTTGGAGATGGGCTATCGTTTGGCCAAGATCACAGAAGTGTGGCATTTTGATCGCAGGGATGACGCCGTCTTTCTAAAGTACATGCAGACATTTTTGAAAGGTAAACAGGAGGCTTCGGTTTACCCGCCCGAGGTCGTAGATGAGGAGAGCAGGGAAAACGTCAGGGACTATCAGACGCGTCAGGGTATTTTGCTGGATGCCTCCCAAATTAAACCAAATCCGGCAAAAAGACAAATTTCTAAATTGTGTCTCAGCAGCTTCTGGGGAAAGTTTGCTCAGAGAAATAACCTCTGTCAGACGTCTCTCATCACAGAACTCGAAGAGTTTTTCTCGTTTATGTTTTCAGAAAAGCACAAAATCAAATACTTTAACTTTATCAACGACAGAGTAGCTCTGATCCAGTGGGTGCACGGAGATCGCTACATCGCCCCTCCCAACAAGGTAGACAATGTGTTTGTAGCCGCTTTCACCACGGCCTACAGCAGATTAAAATTGTATGGTTACTTGGAACAGATGCAGGACAGAGTTCTTTTTTTTGACACAGACAGCCTCATTTACACCACTAGAGAGGGCCAAAACACACTGCCTCTGGGTAACTACCTGGGAGAATTGACCGACAAATTAGACGGGGACAGCATACAAGAATTTGTCGCAGCCAGTCCTAAAAGCTACGCCTATCAAACTAGGAACAAGAAAAAAGCGGTGCTCAAAGTCAAAGGTATTACGCAGACGCATGACAGCTGTCAAAGAGTCAACTTTGACAGCGTCAAACGACTGGTGGAGAGCTATGTGAGACAGCGTGGTGGTGAGAGTGGGGAGGAGCAGGAGGGGGAGGGGTTCATTCAAACCCCCCAACAGAACATTCTAAGAGACAAAAGGGGATTTCTCTTAAAAAATTCGTCATTTCAGAAAAAGTTTCGCGTTGTGTTTGACAAGAGACGGTTGCTGCCTACCGGCCGTACTTTGCCTTTTGGTTTTTAAAAGAAAAATGTCACACCTTGTTGAAGAAATTGATTTTGATCCTAGATTGGTCCTGCCCTTTTCATGTCAGATTGTGGGGCCCAGCGGTTGTGGAAAAACTTTTTTTGTAAAAAATGTATTGGAAAATTGTCAACATGTGATTAACCGTGTACCTGAGAATATTGTATGGATTTATACTTCTTATCAAAGCATGTACGAAGAACTGCAGAAGAAAAATAAAAATATTAAATTTGTCGAAGGACTGCCGGACTCTTTTGAAGACGCTGACCCACAATGTATTTTGCAAAGGTAAATACAGTCGTACCATCAGCTTGAACAGTAATTACCTGGTGCTGTTTAAAAACCCACGGGATAAATTGCAAATCAACGTATTGGCTCAACAAATATATCCCGGTCAAAAAGATGTTTTTATTCAAAGTTTTGAAGACGCTACTGGAGATCCTTTCGGTTATTTATTGGTGGACCTCACACCCACCTGCCCAGAAAGATTCAGACTCAGGTCGGGAATACTATCTTGCTGGTGGCCGGTGGTTTATTTGCCTAAAACAAAGTGAAATCATTTACATATTCGAAAAAAAAAAAAAAAAATACGGTATGTCGGCGCGTATAAAAAGGAACGGTTCTCTACTGAGGGCCTTGAGTCGAGCCACGCCGCTGAAACGTAAAGACATTCTCCAGCACTGTTCCACAGACTTTCTTCAGTGTCTCAGCGAGCTCTGTTTAAACGTGCTGAAAGGAAACGTGCCGCTTGTCAATATAAAAAACTCAAAAGCTGGAAGAAAACTATCAGGGTGCTGGCGGACAAAAAAACTAGTTTAAAGAGAAAACGAGGGGTTTTGATGAAACAGACCGGAGGTTTTCTTTTGCCTCTGCTCTCTGCCGTGGTGCCCATGTTCGGTCAGCTTCTCGGCGGTCTGATTCACAAAAACTAAATCATGAGTCAGAAAACGAGCCAGAAGATGTTTCTGCTGAACCCTCAACAGCTGAGCCAACTGACGCAGACGTCAGGCCCCACGGTTGTTCTGGATACGGAAACTCCGGCTCAAACCATGAGACGTGAGGCCGCAAAAGTGAATTGGATGAAAAAATGAGGGCTGTATTACACGAGCCGGGACTAACCCCTTACGAGAAAATTAAAAAATACAAAGCCCTGTTGCAAAGATATCTCACCCTCGTCAAACAAGATGACAGAGAGGGGGCAGTGAAGAGACAACCTGCGCCCGATGCCGCTGCAGAAGAAGAAGAGGCGGAACTGTTGCCACAGCAACAAAAACAACAACAACAACAACAACAACAGGACGACACGGTCTCTGAAGTACTGCAAAACCTGGCTCCTCACGATCGTAAAAATGCTTCCTATATCATGAAGAAATTAAGCAAGAGCACCGGCGGGTGGACTCCAAACGGTGAATTTGTGTATCAGGGAAAGACTGTGAGAGGTTCTCATATAGTGGACCTGTTTAAACATTTGTCGTCGTCTTATAATAAAAAAATCTACAGACCGGCACCGAAGGGTTGGATGTTGGATCAATGTGGTTCTTGGCCACGGGCAGATAGTAAGCGGGGTTGAAATATTGTGTGACCACGTCTCTGTACGTTCCCTGCACATCGACGATTCTCAAGAGAGGAGCGTAAGCGTCACCCACCACCTGGTGTTGTACCACGTCTGTGTAACAGTAGAGGTGGTACATCCCTGCTTTTATATCCGCGGGATAAGGAGCCGTCTTCGATTCAAACTTGATCCATTCTCCGGGCTTTACACCTAGGATGTAAGCCACGGGCGGAAAACAACGAAGATGAAACTGACCCCCGGCGTGATATTCAAATTTCTTGTGAACGTCGTTAAAGACTAGTTTAATGTCTGATTCGATACGTCTAAGAAATGTGTTGAACAAATTGCTCGGCGCTTCTGTAATAACCTTCCGTAATTCTTTGACAACGACCCACCGTCTCTTTCTTGGACGAGCTCGCAACCGCCGCTACCTGCACGTCCTCTTTTCTCTTTATGAGAAGAACGGCCTTCACCTCTTCGCCCGCTTCCTCATCCTCTTTAGGTTTCTTTTTCCAATCAAAGTACCCCGTGCCTTTTGGTACGTTAAACCAGGTGTGCGGGTATGAAATTTCCCTCTAAATGTGTTGAGGTAAATCCACCTGGAAAACGGAGGCCATATTATTTTTAAAGACGTCACGGCTGGCGTTGGAGGGAAGGGTGATGTAAAAACCTTCGCTAGCCATCCCGTTCATGATTTTTTGTACAAACCGTATGAGGGTTAAAAATGAAGTGCGTACACGGATGGCTCGCGGGTTTTGTTTTATACGTTTTTCAGATCGTCAGCTCTGATCCAACTGTTGAATTTTTCGGGCCAATTTTTCCAGCGCACCAAGGCTTGCTTTTCACCCCCCACCACCCTCCTGGCTAAAATTTTCTCCACTCTATAGAGCTTATTGGGAGCCGTCTTTACTTTTTGCAACTCGGCTTCGTAAAAAGTGCCCTCGATAGATTCTCCATCGTAGTCTTTCAGTTTATATACCGGCGGTAGACGCGGTATGCATTCAGACACTGTAAATAGCTCGTCGGTGAAGCTCTGTTCGTATTTTTTATCAAACTTTCCCCTCAGTCGGGATATTCTCACCGTGTCCTCCTGTTTCAAATTCATCTTAAACCTGGCTTTGTATCTGAGAGGAAAAGAACCGTACAGGTTTTGAAAAACTCAAGAGGTATTTTCCTTGGTCACCTGCTGAGGGGTCATTTTTATACTTTTATGGTAGCTGTTGTTATAGCTTTGCACTTAAACCTGTAAAACCTCCAAGTATCTACGGGTGTTTTTAGCGGTAAAATACCTCCACATTCTAGTTTTCAGCGTGCGGTTAAATCTTTCCACCACCGAAGCTTTCAGATCACTGGCCGTGGCAAAATGTTTTACCTTGTGTTTCTTCATCAGCCTCTTGAAATTCTTGTTGAAAAATTCTTTACCAGAGTCCGTTTATAACTTTTCCGGGGTCCGGCTCTCTTTGAAAACAGCAGAATGTCTCTGAAACTCTGACTGCTCGCAAACAGAGTCTTAATTTTCTCCGTGTATTCCTCCATCACACTCAGCCAGTTCTTGAACGGAATGTGCAAACATCTCTGAAACACTCCGCAGTCCTTTTTGAAATACTCCAACACAAACTCGTCCTCACACCCTTCACTCACCCAACGGGCGGCTCTGTAGTACCATCGACCCGACGGGGTGTTCTTGGTCTCCCACACAATGTGGGCTAAAATTCTTTTTTTCGGAGCTCCTGATGAGCCCTCTTTTTTCACAACATTCACTTTTAAATTTGTTACACCCACCAACATCAATGCCGACCAGTCTGTTGAGGTGAGTGTCGCTCTCGATCCCGCCGGGCTGTAAACCTCATCTTTTTCCAACTGGTAAAAACACATCTCTTGACAGGTATACGCGTACCCCCAGGCACCGCCGTCCGACAGTCTCCACTCTCTGTGGAGAGCCTCGGGTGCCGGAGTCAGAATCCGACACAAATACGTCACCCACTTCTTCGGAGCTCCTCATAATTCGTGATAACTCGATACAGGAGTCTCGCAGATCACAGCGTTCGGGGCGGCAGACTCTGATCTCAAGTTGTTTTCAGCCATTTTTTTTTTTTTCTTACTCTCGCAAAAAAACTCTTGCAAAAAAACTTTTTCCTTTCAGGGCAACACACGTCCTCCCTCTTACCCCGTCAACCTCTATATGAATCGAGCGCCGTTCTGCTCGGCCCGCCCTCGAATGATCTGATTGGTTGTAACCTCAGGGGTGTGGACACACTAGGGGGCTGGCTACGGACCGTTCGGGGGTGAAAACCTACCTCCTCTCCAGTCAGCCCTGAGTAAAGAAAGGGAAAACACTCTGTGTCCTCCTCCTCCTCCTCTCCTTTCATTACAACAGAAGTTTGAACAACGGACGAAAAATTACACTCTAGTAAGTAACCCCTTCACACGGAGAAAACACATGATAATTGTTTTGTACTCCCTCTTTGTAAAGAAACACTCTGTATCCTCCTCCTCCTCCTCTCCTTTCATTACAACCGAAATTGGAACAACGGACGAAAATTAGACCCTACTAAGTAACCCCTTCACACGGAGAAAACACATGATAATTGTTTTGTACTCCCTCTTTGTAAAGAAACACTCTGTATCCTCCTCCTCCTCCTCTCCTTTCATTACAACCGAAATTGGAACAACGGACGAAAATTAGACCCTACTAAGTAACCCCTTCACACGGAGAAAACACATGATAATTGTTTTGTACTCCCTCTTTGTAAAGAAACACTCTGTATCCTCCTCCTCCTCCTCTCCTTTCATTACAACCGAAATTTGAACAACGGACGAAAATTAGACCCTACTAAGTAACCCCTTCACACGGAGAAAACACATGGTGATTGTTTTGTACTCCCTCTTTGTAAAGAAATACATTTTTAAATACATACTCAATATGCTCCTTTCACTGTAACAAAACACGTCCTCCCTCTTTGACCGTCAACCTCAAAATGAATTTGCCGCCATTTTATTCAACCCTGCCCTCGAATGATCTGATTGGTTCTGACCTCATCGCCTGGGCGTGGAAAACACCGGGGGAGTGGTTACGACCGGGAAAACTATCTCATTGGTCGAGAGGGGCGGGGTTAACTAAGATCAAAGGACTTCAAAAGAATGTTTCCTTTTCTTGCACGCAGTTTGCTCTGGGAAACCCTGAGCCGCATTTGGCTTGCTTCACTATAGCTACCTTATTCCGTTGCTAGTAGTTCCGCAACCGTTGTCGGTCGGAGCATCGACCTTTCCCCCTTCAGGAACTACAATGGTGATATCTCTCTCTGAAGTAGCTGAAGTAGTTCGTGTTGGGCTCAAGGGCACGCCGCAGCTTTCTTTTGCTGGTAAGGCAGTGTCATCACTTCCCTCCCCAGACAAGGTGAGTATATTCTTCGTTCTTCGTTCTCAGACAATCATTTATTTGTTTTGCTTATTAACTACTTGTCGGTGATGATTGCATTCGCTCATCCTTTTCCCGACATATATTTTATATGTATTTTTGAGCACGTCCTAGTGCCGAACATGGATTCTTTGTTAGCAGTAGCTTCTAGCTTCATCCGCATGTGAGTGTGGTTTGTCAACCTCTGTTGGTACAATCTGCATGCGTGCTGCCTCCCCCCAGCATATGGTTTGTTTTTTTGTTAACTGTAGCGTCAGCGCTCTAATTAGTTACGTTAATCTATTGATTAGACTTGAAAACCCCGATTTGGGTAAGGGGAAGAGTACAGTGGTTGTTTTTCTTTTTGTATTAGCTTGTGCTGCTGATTTATTTTTTGTGATTGGGCTTCTGCTGGTATAGGAAGTGTATGTGCGCCCTCCCCCCAGCATACAGTTCCCATAGCATTTGCACTCAAGTTGTCCAAGGAAGAGTTTTCGCTGTTCTATGCTGGGTACAGTCTCCCTGGCGACTTCGACTACCCACTTTCAGGATAATGGGGAAAAGCCATGAGATGGGAGTTCCCAAGCGTATGAGCAGGGTTCCCACTCTTTGGGCTCAGAGTTCAGTGGCTGAAATGGAGGATAGCTCCATGCGTGCTATTATGCGCATGGCCCTAGAGCGGCTGCACATGGATGTACCACAGCAGGCAGATCTCGCACCAGCAAGCACCTTCTTCAGGCACAGGCCCCCACTGCCTTTGCTATTCAGGGGACTACCTGAAGGAGTTGGAGGCCTGTTGGAGGAACACTAAGTCCTGCTCCCATCTCTCTACAGATGGGCGGACCCTGGCAGCCATGCACAAATGGCTAGAGTTGGCCTAGATTGCATGCCAGCCGTTGAGCCCACCATCGTTTCCTCATAGTGTCCCCGGTTGAAGCTCTCCAAAGGAATGCTTGGTGCTGTTGACCCCAGTGCTGGATCACAGACCATCTTCTCACAAGGGCTTATGATGCTGAAACACGTGCTGGCCGCATGGGGAACTCTATGTTGCATCTCAATGTTGGCCCTCTCAGCTTCACTGCAGGAGAGCAATGTGACTGCTGATTCTGTCACCTTTTGTGATGCCTCATTGGAGGCATTCGGCCTTATGTCCAATGACATTGGACAAATGATGTCCATCCAAGTTCAAGCTCATCACGAGGTTTGGCTTTCACAGTCAAACTTGACAAAGGCATCTAGGAGAGCCCTTTGTGGCCTCCCTGTGGAACTGGGGTAATTATTTGGTCCGACAGCGCAGGAAGCACTGGAACGTACCATCCAGGCTGTCCAGACCAGGCAGCAGTTTGTGGGTCTCCTCCTGACAAGCTTCCTGCCAGCAGACCTAGGTATCCTTTGGCTGCCTCTCACACTTGCTTCTCTCTGCTGGCCCACTCCACTGGCCACCGTAATGTCCAGCGTCCCGCACAAAGACCAGAAGTTTCTTTGCTTCGCCTATCAAGGCCACCACTGGCAGTTCAGGCTGTTTCCCTTTTGGCTCTCCCTCTCGTGTTCACGAATGGCCACAACCCTCATGCCTCTTCAGTTTCAAGGCATGAAAATTCTCTCGTACCGGGACGACAAGCTGGTCTGTGCGCAGTTTCAGGCCCAGGAGTCCCAAAACACATTGTGTCCCACATGGCCCACCTCAGACTCAGGGTGAATTTGTAGAAGTGTTGCCTGGTGCCATTATAGACCACATCCTTCATTGGGGTGGCATTGAACAGTGTCACAATGACAGTCAGACCATCACCCCACTGTGTGGACGACATCCTGCACCTTCTTGCCCTATTTCAGGAGGGCCACCAGTTGACCAATGTTACATTTGTTGACCATCTGGCAGACTCTCTCTCCCATCAGAAACCTCTAACAGGAGAGTGGCGCCTCCACCCAAAGGTGGTGCACACTATCTGGAACCTCTTCAGCAGAGCAGAGATGTACCTCTTCATTTCAGAAGTGTTGATCCAATGTCCTCTTTGGTTCTCCCTGGCCAAGGTGACAAGCCCTCTGGGCCAGGACACACTGTCTCACCCTTGGCCAGGCGGTCTTCTGTATGCCTTCATTCCTTCCACTTCCACTTGATTCAACTGGTACTCCACAGGGTCCTTCAGGAGGAGGAGGTCACAGAATCCTGCTTGTGGCTCCCTTCTGGCCAAGGAGGAGCTGGTTCCCTCTGCTTGCACGGACTATGTCGCAGTGCACTGTGGCGCCTTCCCGACAGGAGGGATCTCCTATCCCAACTGGCGGGGCAGATCTGGCACCCTGATCCACAATGTCTCCAACTGTGTGTTTGGCTGCTGGAGGGCCCGAGCCGCTGTTTAAGGCAAAAGCGCCATCCACTCGTCTCCAATATGAGAATACATGGAGACTGTCTTTCGACTGTTGTACGAGTCGTAGTAAGAATTGACAAAGGCACAGTATGGAGTCACACTCTTGTGTCCCTCTTCTTGAAGGGGGCTCATAGATTGCATCCTATGTGGGCCATGAGAACTCCACCATGGGATTTTTCCCAGTTGCTGTCTGCCCTGATTTGCCAATTAAAGGAATAGATTTTCTCCTGTGTAATGACATAGCCGGTGGTGCAGTTACCGCTGCACTAGAGGTGCTCTATTCTCCACAGTATCTGGAAACAAAACTGTCAACGTATTTCCCACATGTGCTATAACACATGCGAAAGCACGTAAAATTAACAATGTGTCCCTGGTTGAGAGTATGTTAATGCCTGCCCTCTCGGGAGAGGCTGAGAAGTTGGAAAATACTCTGGTAGGTGGGGAGGTTGTCACAAAGCCGGTACGTGCCACCAGTGTCATCTCATTATCGCCATTTTTACAAAACATGAAAGTTTAAGTAATGAACGCTCAGAACTTTAATTGGAAACCAAATCTATGTTTACAGTGCAAGTGTAGCTGGCAGTCTAGTCACCTTGTCCAGGTTGTCCACTACCCAGAGGAATATTTTGCTGCTCAAATCTTGCTCTTCTATAGCTCTGGAGACAAATTTGAGATTCTCACCTCAGCCTCATTTTAGTTTTTCTTTTGTCTAAAATGTTTCTTTCATGTTTCTCCTAAAATTCACAAGGAGAAATAGGTGAGAAATGACTGAGTCATATTGGAAACTTAATGGAGATACCTTTCTAATCTCAATTCAGTGTTTTCAATTGCTCTTTCATTTCTCCTTGGGAGATGAAAATGAGCAATTCTAGAGCTACCACTGAGCAATACGAGTCTCTCACACACCTTAAAAATGATGGAAAAAATAATAAGTTCAATGAGGTTCTCCATGAAATTGTTACAAGGATACAGACTAACATCTTGAGGCAATTAATATAAATAATAAGACTTAAATGATAAATCCCATAAGGTGGGAGGAGAGGGTCACATAATTTAAGTCTTTAATTCTATAGAAAATTGTAGATGAGCTGACAGACAAATGAATTATAAAGGCAAAAGTCCTTTGCCTTATACATTTTATACAAGTCATTCGACGTAATTCAAAAATATGTGGATTATAATAAAGTCAGTCCGAGAATTCACAGAGTTCTTGTAGAGAGCTCTTCATTTGCTCTGTTTGAGCTTAGTATGAAATGCATGAACTGAAGCTGGGATGAGAATAGAATGAGTTCATAGAAAGTTCTCCCACCGCAGCCGCTGCTGCCGAGCCCGAGACTGGAGGCTTCCAGAAATCCATGGGTGAAGAAGTGGGTCCGTCAAGCCGGGCGGATTTGAATCGCAAGGAAAAGGAAAGTATCTATCCAACTGTAGAAAATATCCCGCGAGTCTTCAAGCACCTCTTCAGGCAGCTCTTCTTCTTCTTCCCACACCAGCAGCAGCACCAGCAACACCATCCTGTAAGTCTTCACCAGGTTTGCAGACACTGTAGCTGGTACTTTGACTTATTCGTCTATGCAGATCTCTTCTAGAGCAGTGATGTTTTGGGGCTGTCGCTGGACCACACAGACTTTCAACTCCCTCCACAAATTTTCTATGTTGTTGAGGTCTGGAGACTGGCTAGGCCACTCCAGGACCTTGAAATGCTTTTTACGGAGCCACTCCTTCGTTGTCCAAGGAGTGTGTTTGGGATCATTGTCATGCTGGAAGACCCAGCCACGTCCCATCTACAACGCTCTCCCTGATGGAACGAGGTTTTAGCTTTAAATCTCACAATATATGGCCTTGTTCATTCTTCCCTTAACACGGATCAGTCGTCCTGTCCCCTTTGCAGAAAAACAGCCCCAAAGCAGCCCCAGCATGATGTTTCCACCCCCATGCTTCACAGTGGGTATGGTGTTCTTGGGATGCAACTCAGCATTCTTCTTCCTCCAAACACAACGATTTGAGTTTTTGTCAAAAAGTTCTATTTTGGTTTCATCTGATCACATGATATTCTCCCAGTCCTCTTCTGGATCATCCATACACTCTCTGGCAAACTTCAGACGGGCCTGGACATGTATTGGCTTAAGCAGGGGGACATGCCTGTGACACTGCAGGATTTGAGTCTCTCTCGGCATAGTGTGTTACTTATGGTGGCCTTTGTTTCTTTGGTCCCAACTCCATGCAGGTCATCCATCAGGCCCCTCTGTGTAGTTCTGGGATTTTTGCTCACCATTCTAATGATCACTTTGACCCCACGGGATGATATCTTGCGTGGGGCCCCAGATCGAGGGAGATTATCAATTGTCTTGTATGTCATCCAATTTTCTTACAATTGCTCCCAGTTGATTTATTCACACCAACCAACGATTCTCAAGAGAGGAGCATAAGCGTCTGTATAACAGTAGAGGTGGTACATCCCCGCCTTTATATCCACCAGATAAGGAGCCATCCTCATATCAAACTTGATCCATTCTCTGGGCTTTAAGCCCATGATCTAAGCCATGAAATGTCTGTCAAGGCATACATGCCATGGACCCTCTTAATCAATGTGTTGAGGTAAATCCACCTAGAAAACAGAAGCTGTATTATTTTTAAAGACACTGTGGCTGGCGTTAAAGGGAAGAGTGATGTAAAAACCCTCACTCATCCTCACTTTATTTTAGTTTTTTTGTACAAACACTACAAGGACGAGGAAGAAACGAAGTCTGTAGAGGGGTGGCGCGCAGGATTTGTTTTATATTTTTGCCTTGATCCAGCTGTTGAATTTTTCGGGCCAATTTTTCCATCGCACCAAGGCTTGCTTTTCACCTCCCGCCACCCTTGGGCTAAAATTTTCTCTACTCTACGGAGCTTATCTGGAGCCATTGTCACTTTTTGCAGCTCCGCTTCATAAAAGGTACCCTCGATAGGCTCACCGTCGCCGAATGCATTCTGACACAGTAAATAGCTCGTTGGTAAAGCTCTGTTCGTATTTTTTATTAAACCTTGCTTTCAGTTGGTATATTCTCACCATGTCTCCCTGTTTCAAAGTCATCTCGGACTTGGCTTTGTATCTGAGAGGAAAAGAAACATACAGTTTTTGAAAAACTCAGGGTGTATTTTCCTCAGTCACCTGCCAAGGGGTCATTTTTATACTTTTATGGGAGCTGTTGTTATAATTTTTCACAAAATCCTGTAAAACCTCCAAGTATCTGCGGGTGTTTTTAGCTGTAAAATACCTCCACATTCTAGTGTTCAATGTACAGTTAAATCTTTCCACCACCGAAGCTTTCAGATATCTGGCCATGGCGAAATGTTTTATCTTGTGTCTCTTCATCAGGCTCTAGAGAGTCAAAAGCCTTCGCCATCTCCTAGGCATTTTTATTCTTTCACACTCTCACATAGGCCTTTTTGGAAAATACATCTATGACCATCAGGAGATGACAATCACTGTTGTTGTGCTCGGCCAAGTCTGGCATTTCACAAAGATTGGCCTGACATTGAATCAGCGGTCGCGGTACAAACACTTTATTTCTAGGAAAATGTACTCTGACCAGTTTATGCAGAGTATAAGTGTCCTGCTCCGATATTAGAAATAAGAGAAATACTTTAACTTTAACATTTAATTTTTTACCCGTTTCATCTTGCAAGGCCTTGTGGAGTCTATCCGCTTCTCCAAAGCTGCCTGGGTGGACCGGGTTATAATATGGTTTTTTCATTACACTTTTCTCAGACAACCGCCCAACTCCAGAGTTTATGAAAAATCTACAAGACTCTACTTTTTTTATACAACTTTTCTTTTTCACAAAGCGCAAAAAATATATGGTGATAGTACAACACGCTGAAAATATATGGTGATGGTACAACACATATAATACGGTGGTATTTAAACGTTGTCAAGGCTTGTCAAATAAAGACTACCTGCCCTGTAGTCGAGTGTTCCTGCAAATGTGCCATGAATTTTCTACAATAATCCCCCATTTTTCTGACTCGGCTCCGCCGTTCCATAGGGTAAAGGAGAGGAAAGGAGAGAAAACCCCAGAGGATAGAACCATGTATCCGACCTACCTCTTCTCCACATTGACAGTCACATGAAAGCACATTCCCATATCAGCCTTCTGCGTACACTGAGATCCGCCATTGTTGTCTGAAAGAAATAAATGAGTGATTACAGTATGCTGGACCTACTAGTATGCTTAGTAGGGCCCTCCGAGCTGAAATATTTGGGACAGATGTGTGACAATCAGTGTTGCCAGCTCCTCAGTAAGGAAAAGTCAATCAATCACCATCAGCAATTTGCATGATTTAATGCCAATAGGCATGCCATTGTAATGGACAATGTAGGAGATAGTCCAACTCATGTTCAATGTGTTTACAGATATAAATGAACTTTTTTCTGTTAATTCTTCCTTCTTTTTGCAACTGAAACAGGCCATCACTTCTCTGAATAACTTCATGGCTGTAATTCATGCTTTGTCAAGAGCCACATGACATAGGAAAAGTCAATTTTGTCCTGTATTGTTTAATGTTAGAATATAGAGCAACCAAAAATTTTTCCATGGTGAAGCTTTGCATTTACATCTAGGGTATGATCACATTTGATTCATTTACAGTTTAAACGCTTAAACCCTTTGGGACAAGTCTGAGTGCTATATGAGGGCTTTGGGACTGGGCTCATGGAGCACCCGCTGCTGCTGGTCGTTCAGAGCTGCAGAGCGATGTGAGCTTTCGTGTCAGTTAACACCACAAAAGTTTTCATTAACACCAGAAACAGTAGCTGAATCTAGTGACAAAGACTAAATTGGCAACACTGATGACAATAATGCTGATTGAAGATGATGTTACAACAGGGGTTCCCAAACTTCAGAGTGCCACGGCCTACTTTAAAATCAGAAAATTCCTCGTGGCCCATCCAATAACTCTGACCAACACATAAGATTTAAGAGGAATTATTATTTCTTTTTATTTCATAAACTGAGCAGCAATAACGTAAACATTAAGAATCAATCTACAAACACATAACACTCTCTTTCTCTCTCATTAGAAATTGGTGTTCCAGTAAGTCAGAAGAGTCTCACGGAGCCTGGAAAGAAACATATAAAAAAGCTATCAGCAACGCTAGAAGAAAATATTATTCAGCACTCATAGAAGAAAACAAGGAACAGCACTGTAGCCAGGCTGACAGGGAGCCATAGCTCAGTTGAACCAGTGATCCCCTTAGCTCTACGCAGTGATGATTTTATTAACTTTTTTACAGTTAAAATTCTCACGATCAGAGAAAGAATTTATCAGCTCTTGCCTACGTTAGATAAAAATTTCCTACTGAATACAGCAACTCCTGAACCAGCTGCAACATCTTTTTTACATCTGGAATCATTCTCACCTCTGAATCTCTCAGAGCTAGCTTCTATAGTTTCATCATCCAGACCGTCAACCGGTCTATTAGACCCAGCACAAACTAGCCTCTTTAAAGAGATCTTTTATTTAATTGAGCCGTTCATTCTAGATTTGATTAATCTGACTTTATTTCTGGGTTATGTAATTCAGGCACTTAAGACTGCGGTCATCAAACCCCATCTTAAAAAGCCTAATCTTGATCCAGATGTTTTGGCAAACTGTAGACTCATATCGAACCTTCCATTTATTTCTAAAATCATTGAGAAAGCTGTATCAAAACAACCACACGACCATCTAGATGGGAACAGTTTGTTTGCACAGTTTCAATCAGGATTTAGAGCCCATCATAGCACAGCAACAGTGCTGGTTAAAGTCTCCAATGACATTCTAATGGCTTCAGACAGTGGATCAGCCTCCATACTTCTCCTTCTAGATCTTAGTGCTGCATTCGACACCATAGATCATAATATTTTACTACAGAGACTGGAACATGAAATTGTAATTAAAGGAACTGCACTAAGGTGGTTCATCCTATTTATCAGACAGACATCAGTTTGTTCATGCTAACAACAGCTCCTCCTCATGTACTGTAGTCAGTCATGGAGTCCCGCAGGGTTCGGTACTTGGACCAATCTTCTTTACGCTTTATCTGCTTCCTCTAGGCAACATTATCAGGAAACACAGCATCAACTTCCACTGCTATGCAGACGACACTCAGCTGTACCTATCGATGAAGCCAAATGAAGTCACTCAGATAGTCAGACTGCAGACATGTCTTGAAGACATAAAAGTCTGGATGTCTGAAAACTTTTTACTTCTCAACTCTGACAAAACAGAAGTTATTATACTCGGCCCTAAGCGCCTCAGAAAAATACTATCTAATCATCAATCAGTCTGGACGGCATCACTTTGGCTTCCAGCTCCACTGTAAGAAACCTTGGAGTAATTTTTGACCAGGACATGTCCTTTGTCCCTCACATAAAACAAGTTAGTAGGGCAGCTTTCTTCCACCTGAGAAACATTAGGAAAATCAGAAACATCCTTTCTCAGGATGATGCAGAAAAACTGCTCCATGCATTTGTAACTTCTAGGCTGGACTACTGTAACTCATTACTATCTGGATGTCATCTCATCATCTCATCACATCTCTCCTGTGTTAGCTGCTCTTCATTCTTCATGTGTTAGCTGCCAGTAAAATATAGAGTAGAATTCAAAAGCCTTCTTTTAACATATAAAGCTCTTAATGGCTAAGCTCCATCATATCTCAGAGAGCTCATAATTCCTTACTGTCCTAGTCGGCCACTCCGTTCACTAGATGGAGGTTTAATCGTGGTTCCTAGAGTCTCCAAGAGTAAATCTGGAGGCAGATCTTTCAGTTATTAGGCTCCATTTCTATGGAACCAACTTCCAGATGTGAGTAAGCTGTCCAGTGTGTCGTCGTACTGAAGTCAAATCAAATCAAATCAGATTTATTTGTATAGCGCCAAAACATAACAAAGTTACTTCAAGGGACTTTACATATAGAGAAGCTCTAGACCAAACTCTTTATAGAATGATTTAAAGAGACCCAACAGATCCCCCAATGAGCAAGCATTTGGCCACAGTGGCAAGCAAAAACTTCCTTCAAGAGGCAGAAACCTCGGGCAGAACCAGGCTGTTCCCATCCAGATGATTGTGGAATTGCTACTGCTTTCTCTATAATTGGCCAAAACATCTGGATCAAGATTAAACTTTTTAAGCTGGGGTTTGAGGACTACAGTCTTAAGAGTCTGAGGTACATAACCCAAATATAAGGTCAAATTAATCAGTTCTAGAATGAACGGATCAATTAAGTAAAAAATCTCTTTAAGGACGCTAGTTTGTACTGGGTCTAATAGACAGGTTGATGGTCTGGATAATGAGACTATATAAGCTAGCGCTGAGAGATTCAGAGGTGAGAATGATTCCAGATGTACAATAGGCATTGCAGTTGATTCAGGAGTTGCTGTATTCAGTAGAAGATTGTTGTCTGATGTAGGTAAGAGCTGATGAATTATTTCTCTGATTGTGAGAACTTTCTCTGTAAAAAAAAAATCCATAAACTCGTCACTGCTGAGAGCTAAAGGTTCAATTGAGTTATGACTCTCTGATAGCCTGGCTACAGTGCTGAAGAGAAACCTGGGGTTGTTTTTGTTTTCTTCTATTAGTGCTGAGTAATATGAACTTCTACCACTGCGGAGAGCTTTTCTATATGTTTTTTAACCTGTTCATGCAGAGGCATTTTTTGGCAATTTCTGCCTGTTTTTGTATCAGTTCAAATAGCGCTTTATAACCCTAACAATGGGGTAGAAATCTTTGTCCCTTTACATCTATTGACTTAAAATATTGAATCGAGCCATTCCATAAAAAATAGGGCCATTGAAAATATGATATTTGTGGGAAAAATAAAAAATGAGTTTGGAACTTTGTGTGAAAACAAACAAATTCCAGTACTGTAGTTATGAAACAGGTTGAATTTTACATATATGGTTCACATACTCCCTGTTCACATGTGTACCAAATTTTATGTTGATATGTAAAACTACTGAGGCACTATTGTGAGAATCACCAGTACAGATTTGAACCCAAACGCACGACACAGACAATCAGGTTGCAGGAAAAGTTCTCTTTACTTAAGAGTTCAAGCTCTTAAAATCCGTCAAAATCCGAGTTAAAGGGAAATCCAGGCCGACAGAATTGACTGTGTGCGTCACTGCGTGTGTGCGTGTGCGCGTGTGTTATTGTTATACATCAGCGGAAACCTTAGAGCTACTTACTGTTTGATGGAAAACTTGTCAACAAGGTGACTTTGATTGACAGGACATGCTGCCTGTCGTAGATGCGCAGTCAGACGGACCTTTAAATTAGCATTAGCACAGTGGGGAAAGATGACAAAACGGCCGAGTAACTGGACACGATGGATACAATTGAACGACGGATTATTGTTGGGCAAATCTTCAGCTTTAAAATGAGTGCAATCTTGTGAATTTAATCAATGTTTTAGTAGGGGTTTGATTGAGGAATGTTCGTATTCCACGGCAATGGAAAACAACGTCCAACTTCTTTTCTTTTTTGTGAGCAGGCTTGTTCAATTATGTTCTTTGTTTTTGTTTCTATGACAGTATACAATTTTTGGTGATGAAAGAAACAGTATTAAGATGATACACATATGTTTACACTCCCTTTGTTGTTGATGTGACGTCACTTGAGGGCTAGCTGTTGTCTTCTATTGTTTGAGACATTTTCAGTAACTCTGATAAAACCGTTGCACCTCACTCACTCACTCATCTTCTTCCGCTTTATCTGTTTCCGGGTTGCGGGACTGCTGGAGCCAATCCCAGCTCACATTGGGGGAGGGGCAAGTGGCTAGTCCTATTCAGGGCCAACACACAGAGACAGACAGATACAAACAACCACTCACACTCACATTCACACCTACAGTCAATTTAGAGTCTCCAGTTAGCCTATACA